>NC_081180.1:170658043-170905666 GCF_029867415.1 Vicia villosa
GTTGGTACCGGGTTACGGATTAGGAAAAGGTTGATGATGTGTACACTTATGAACTGGTCGGGATTTGGGAATAAAACCAACCCATAGATTAAAAGTGCCATAACTTCCTCAAAAGCTGGATAACTTTTGTTTTCTAGCAGTAGTCGAGCCTTTTCCAATAAGAACTTGGCAAGCAAACCCTCAACTCCACTCTTTGTTTCCCAATTGGATTTGATTTCTGATTTCCGCAAATGTAAAGCAGCAGCAATGACTTCAGGTTTTGGAATCCTTTCTAAACCATTGAAAGGTAATTGATTTCGAACAGGTAATCCCATTAGTTCAGAGAATTCTTCCAAAGTGGGTACCAACTGGTAATCAGGAAAGGTAAAGCAATGATGTTCAGGGTCAAAGAACTGGAACAGGACCCGTATCATGTCTTCTTCAAATTTTGAGGTAACCAAATGGAGTAGGTGACCATGCTTTTCAGTGAATTGAACATTCTTGGGGAATTCTGACACTAAGTCTTTTAGTTCAGATGGTACCGTTGAGATGTTGATTCGGATGTAATCTTTGGTGGCGGGAGCCATTACCTGCAAAAACAAAGGTAAACTCTTTGATCCTTGAAGTGTCTGGTGCAAAAAATGATATGCTTATGATGCAAACATGTGGCACACAAAAACAAATCAAACAATAGCCTTAGGTTTAAAGGCTTGCATGGAGTTGATAGGTGATACCCTCCCCACTGAAGTTGAGTTGGTTAAAACCTGTCCTAGAATTGGATTCGGGTTCTATGATCCTTGGAAGTAACATCTCAATACGGCGCTCGAGCGGCCGATCAAAATATTCCTCGAGGATAACTAACTTCGATCAATTTCAAAGCTAGCCACTTAAAAGGCCACAAGTCAAGTTCAACTAAAAGGTTCTAAGACAAATTAGTGTTTAATGACACTTCGGAAGCCTAATATACTCCTTGATCGTTTTCAAGGGACATCAGTATAAACCAAAGTATCACACTAACGATGACTACCAGATCAACCGTATCGGTACATGCCGTACAGTTTCCTTGGTCTAATGTCATATACTTAAGGTATCTCGAGATTCGGGTTAGAATCTTTCACACAAGCAAAATACCCAAGCAAACCTTTGAAAGATAAAGCAATCAAATCAATCAATTGAAAACATCGACCTATTCTCTTAAGGTAACCCCTTTTGAAAACATTTTGTTTTTTGAAAGTATCTCCCCAGCAGAGTCGCCAGTTCTGTGGACCTCCGATTTTTTTTTTTTTACCGGGCCATACCTCTGATCTGTAGAGATACGTGAACTGACTCTTTTTTGTCGCTTAATGCTTTCGCATTTTCTGAAAATATCACAGAGTCGCCACCGACCTTTTATTTTATCCAATTAAGGAAAGGTTTATAAAAGACACAGAAAAAAGACCTTTAAGAAATTCTGGGTAAGGGGGTAGGTTATACAAAGGGAAGGTGTTAGCACCCTTTGTATCCATGGTTATCCATGGGCTCTTAAGTTTGCTTAGCTCAATTGTTGATTGATCATTTTTGATTGCTATGAAATTGCTCATATGTGGCTCCCAAATACTTTTGTAAATTGAATTTTGTAATGATCCGTGTGTGGATGTATACAAAATGCTTGTTTATCTTTCGAAAGATGTTTTGAAAAGAACGTTAACTTTGTAATAATCCGTGTCTGGATGTATACAAAGTATTGTCTTTTTGGAAAGTTTTGAAAGAAACAGCAGTGTATGAGAATTTTGTTTGTTTTGATTTGAGCAAGCAAACTAGGAGGTCTACCCTGAGTTATAAGGTCTTTATCCTTGTTTCCTTTAAAAATCTATCCTGTCATCGGATATAAAAGCAAGGTTCGATTTTGTACTCAAAACAGTAGAATTTTGACTTTGATTTTGAAAGAATGAAAAAGGATTACCTGAAGAGGTGCAAGTGTGATTGTGATTGGATTCAGATATTTATCTTTGAAGTTAGTGATCTAACGGTTCAGTTTTATCTTTGACATACACGCAGTTTATATTTGCTGGAAATTAAAGTGCGGAAATGTAAAGTGCGGAAAGTAAATCTACGCTATTACATCGATTGTGCGGGAAATGTAAACTAGCCTATTTACATGAATTTGACATCCTATACATTTATCTAGGAATTTTAAATTGCAAGAAAAATAAAAGGCATGTTTTTGGGTTTTTTAGGATTTATTTTAATTATAATTAATACTTGATTAATTAAATTAAAATGAAGAAAAAGATGAAAATAGGTTTAAACCTAGAAAATAAGTTTAAAATATGTACAAAAGGTTTGTCAATTAATTTTAGAACAAAACTAATTTTTTTTGAATTTTTGAAGAAGTCTTTGGATTTTTTAAGTTAATTAATACATAATTATATAAATAATTACACAAATAATTAAAACTTAATGAGAAAAATAATCCTAAATATGTACAAAATTAGTTTATAATATATAAACAATATTTAACACAAAGAACAATTTTTTTTATGATTTTTTGACTAATTAAAATAATTAATAAGCAAATATATAAGTACATGCTAATTAATTATGTAAAATATTGAAATTTTGAAGAAAAATAAAATATTTTTTATTTCAGAAAATAATATATTATTTTAGAAGTTTAAAATATTTTTTGTGGAATTTTTTGGATTTTAAAACTATTTTTTGATTATTTTTGCAATAAAAATAAAATAAAATAGAAAATTAAAAAGGATACTAATCTGGTGTGGAAATTAGTGAAGCCCATGGTATAGGCTGCGTGTTGTGATGCGTTGGATTCATTTTTTAATGAAGATCTATGGCCCAGATTGAAGAGAACATGACATAATGATAAGACTGCATGCACTGAATTCAAAATGAATTCAAACTCTTGATGGGGTCCACACGCGCCAAAACTGGCCAATGGAGAAGCAAGATTTGTCCACGCGTGCAGTCAAACGTTCAACTACACTGTTCATCATCTTCTCCAAGTTACCTGCGGATTTAGCTGCGGACTTACCTGCGATTTTACCTGCGGATTCCACCTTCGAATTTCTGGATTTTTTGAAACCTACAAAAACGCATGAAAATAAAAACCACAATGGCCCAGATCTACTAAAGATGACCTCCTGAGTCCAATGGTGAGGTTAGTTTTCTCATTTGATCACGCTAAGTATGAAAACGAAAAGGTTGAAGCTTTAAGCTTCAACCATGGCACCCCACGATTCTGGGCTTTAAACTCACATGTTAGACGTTAGATCTACCCCATATGATCTCAAAGGGATGGCAAAGGCATTAGATTTTGTTTAAATAAGCTTATAGTATAGATATCAAAAGTTGATAATATGCACGAATATGTTATTCTTTAAACACGAGTTCTATGAGTATATAGCCATGGTTATTGCTTCTAACTTACTATATTAAGTGCCAGGAGATGATTAGAGCAATTGGTTTGTATTGATAGTGATTGAAATATATAATTCGAAAATTACAAAGTTTGGAGAATTTTGAGAATTTTTAGAGGTTTCTTGGCTATGCTCTTGCTATATTTCGTGTCTCTCTTTGGCTCTTTTTTTGCTCTCCTTGTTGCTGAAGTATGATAGCTCATTTATAGCCCAAAGTTGCTTGGAACTCAAGCTAAGAAGCTTTGTTGCCTTTGTTGAAAGTTTGGTTCTTTAATATTAAAAAACCTTGAATTTTTGACCAACTTTGACTCCATTCAATGCTCTTGCCTTGGACACCAATCTTCTGCAGAAAATTGAAGACTTTGGAGGTGAGTCATGCTTAGAGATCAAGCTACTAATTATCCTTGCAATTTTCCTTTAATTTTAATCTTAAAATAAGATAAAATTATGTCAAAAAATGGATAATATAGAAGTGGGGTTTGTCTTGGTCGTGGGAGGCCCATAGTAACATGGCAAAGATGTTTGGACCATAAAAACTTGGCATCTTTTGGAAAAAAAAACATTTTTGAGCAATGTTGATTTCATGCATTTTCCCAAAATTTAGCCAACTTCAACAAGGTGTAAATCCCTCAATTTTTGTCATATGAAGGAGATCTTGCACTTTTTGGAAACCTCAAAGAGTCCTCTAACCAATGTCTTTGGTCTCATATCAAAATGATTTTTGGTTCTCCTTGTGTGTCCTTTTGAAAAAAGTGTCTTTTTGTTGATTTTGAAAATGACCTGCAATGTCTTTGGCCATATTTTTCAAATGGTGAATCCAATGACCATGGGATCAATGGCATTTGAAATATAATTGAATTTCCTTCCCAATGAGCTTTGGTTGGCATTTTTTGGATGAAGGATGAGAGAGTTATGATCAGTCAAAGTTGAGTTGACTTTTCAGGCAAAAACCCTAATTTTGAATCTTAGGGTTTTGTTGATTTTTGATCTTTCCTTGATGAATTGTGATCATCCAATGATCAAATGTTGAATCTTTTGACAAAATATGGACTTTGACAAAAAATTTCATTTTTGACTGTCAGTTGACTTTTCTGGTCAAACGGGTCGTCTGTTGACTGTTTGAGCTGCTGACGGTGCGTCTGAGTGAATTGAAGTTTGAAAATTTGTATGATGGTACTTTGAGATATATGGATGTGTATGAAATCCATTTGAGCTCTCAAAAACTTGTTGCTCCTGTAAAAACAAGAAAAACCCTGATTAGGGACTGTTTGTGTAGGAGACAGTTAAGCGTACCTGATTTTTGTGCAGTGCTGAGTTTCTGCTAATCGCGTGATATTCAGAAGACTTCTAACACAAAAATCTTGGAAATTTGAATTGTGAAAGATTGATTTGATTGATGATACAAAACACCGTGAATTGTACTGCCAGCAGTTTGGCTGTCAACTGACTGTCCCGGTATTGAAACAGCAGTTAAAAGTGAAAAATCAACAGTCAAAGTTAATTTTCTTTTTTGTTGTTTTTTGTTTTTGTTTTTGTTTTTGTTTTATGTGAAAAATGAAAGTTTATTTACATGACTTGTTAGAAAAACACAGACATAATAAATAACTAACATTTACGGTATGCAGGCAAAATTACAGATAATAACCCTGAAAATCATTTAATGCACAGAAATAAGAATATTTGACTGACAGAAAACACACAAAATATTATCTTAGTAATTAAGCAATATTATGACAAATAGCACAACATTTAATACTGACAGTACAAATATTACATACTATATTGAACAGTACGACGAATGAACGGTACATTTAAGAAATAAGAAATACGGCAAATTTTAAGAATGACGATTAATGACCCATGCTATGAACAATAACATGTAGATGATTGGGAGCATAGCCATTGCAAGTCCACACTCCTCAGGACTATGCAGGCAGAAGAAAGTCATGATCACCGTAGCAATGGTGATGACTGTAAGAAGTAGTGTCTCTATCCATTTTGCCATTCTTGTTAGGGAAGAAAAGGAGATGGATATGAGATAGGAATTTGAAAGATGAGTTAGAATTTGATGTGAGATTTTATGGAAGAAAATGAGAGGTATTTATAGAATGGAAAGAAGGATAGAGACGTTGGGGAATAGCGTGATTCCGTACAAAAGGAAAATTTGAGTGGAAGTAAGATTTGAAAGAAAGTGGAGATAGTGTTGGAAAAAAGAGAGATTTGATTTTTGAAAAAGAGATTTGAAAAGATTTTTGCAAATAATGGAATATAGTACAAAAATTAGTGGGAAACAAAAGATAATAATAATCTACTTGTTACCAATACAGTCTGAGTTTCCTGATTCTGCGCCTGCAAAAGATTTAACTCTGTACCAATTGTGTCAGTACTATTTATCTGTAAATAAATAAATAGCATGTGTGAAGTAATAAACAGTATTTGGCGTTTGCGTAAGAATAAATTCAACTGCAAGCCAAATTACTGTATAAGAAAAATTCTAAAAACTAAGTGTTTCATATGTTAGGATATTTGTTGAAATAAAAATCCATGATTATATGAGACCCTTAATTTTCAGATTGGAGTTTTCTTTGAAAAATATGTGGGCAAATTTTGGGGTATAACAGACCGTTAAGGTCGAAACTAGTATAAATAGGAGTCTTAATGTTAGGATTCTGTGTGTTCATTTTGTACAAATCACTCACATATTTACTCAAGTATCAAGCGTTAAGAGAAAGAGTTCGCTGAGAAAATGTACGTATGACACCACCACTTTAATACATGTGTATTATCTTTCGTTTTCAAATATCTTTCAGAATTACTGCATTCCATTTACTTCTTGCCATTTACATTTCTGTATCTTTACTTTAATGTCATTTACTTTCGAATTACTTTCATGTTATTTACTTTCAAAGTCTTTAACGTTTCTGCATTCTAAGATTCTTTACGTTTTAACAGTCCTTTTAGTTTCATATGTTATGTTACTTATCTTTTCATTGAAATCATACTTACATATAACAAAGTGATTATCAAGATTACTTGTTCTTTAATCGAACAACGCTTATTGAAGGAGACGAATCATGAATATGGTTCGAATGAGCATTGATAACAATCTTTTTGACTATGTGTCCTAGGATCAATCTAGTCGATCCTGCGAGTAACCAAATCATATTTATTATAGTTTGGAAGACTAGCGGTTGTTTACCGGAAATCACCATAAACAAATTGGCACACCCGGTGGGACGTGTCAAGCGGATTGTTTTAATCAATTGCTTTATTTTTGTCTAGACAATATCAAGACCTTGTATGAACCATAGGAACGGTAAATTAACGAACAGTGCACAACCGATTCCCAAACGAAGGTACAACAAGAAAATGGTCGTTACGGCCAGTGCAGGGGGTGATCAAGACCCCCCACAAGGTTCAGGATCAGGAGCGGCAAATTCGACTTCCACTCAAGGAACACGGGATACAACGGGTCCAAATGGATCGAGACCTGCAGATAATTCCCAGGCTATGCCTGAAAATAATACAGGACCCTCAGGGACTATTCCAGTTTCAGTGTCGACAACCGCACCCTCATCCACAAGTGTAGAGGACGTACCGTTTTCCTCGACAAATGCTGCCAACAATTTGTTTGGTCAAGGCACGAATTCTGCTTTCGAATGGAGACCAAATAATCCATATGGAATGCCATACCAATATGGAACAGGCGTACGAGGGGCAGGACCTATATATGCCCCAACTAACAATGCGACATTTTCACCGAATGTTAGTTCAGTGGGTCGAAGTGCACACAACACTAGTTTTTCTACCCAGATGCCCCACTTTACCACAAATAACCAAGCAGCATTTCGACAAGAAATGGATGCAAGCAACCATGATATGCTAGGGGCTTTGGCCAGAGAATTGACTTCAATTTTAAACCCACTAGTGACAAATATTGCTACTACAAATAGGGAAAACATGGAGACTTTCCAAAAGATATCATCTCAAATGAATCGAATGGCAGAGTTCATGGGAGTAACATCACCCAGAAGGAAAGACAAACAACCTTCGAATCAAGAAGAGAGGCCCATTATGGAACGTGTACAAGATATAGTTCCGTTATCTAGGACAACCACTAGGGATGTAGGCCCCTCACGAAGAACAGAGACGATCGAAGGAACCCCAGTAATTAACTTAGAGGCTTCAAATCAAAGAACCGTCCCCGTTCGACAGGAAACGGAGGAAGAGCGACCCAGATTAAGGGTTGTGGGTAGGAACGAACACCCAGATGAGGTTGTCCAAAGAGTCAGAAGAGAAAATCTGGCTACAGAAAATAACTTAACTGCCATGATAGAAAGGGTTATGGCAAATAATGGCCTTAGTACTGGACTTAGACGTCCAAATTATACATCCCCTATATCAGATTATATCATGCAGACAGAATTGCCTAGGGGAACTAAGGTACCCAAATTTACAAAATTTTCAGGCGAAACTAATGAGTCAACGGTGGAACATATTGCTAGATATTTGACAGAAGCAGGAGACTTAGCGGGAAACGAGGATTTAAGGATCAAATATTTCCCTAGATCGCTGACAAAAAATGCCTTCATTTGGTTTACTACTTTGCCACCAAATTCGATAGATGCGTGGGCATACTTAGAAAGGCTGTTCCATGAGCAATTCTATATGGGCCAAACTAAGATAAGTTTGAAAGAATTGGCCAGTATTAAGAGAAAATTCACAGAAACAATTGATGACTACTTGAATAGGTTCCGTCTGTTGAAATCAAGGTGTTTTACAACAGTCCCAGAGCATGAACTTGTCGAGATGGCTGCGGGTGGTCTAGATTATTCATTAAGAAAGAAACTAGATACCCAATACCTTAGGGACATGGCCCAATTAGCAGACAGGGTTCGACAGGTCGAACGTCTGAAGGCAGAAAAAGTTAGGGCAAATAAAAGTTATAAGAAGGAAAGGGTAGCGTACGTCGATGCCGAGGACGCTGATGAAGAGTCTTTCAATGACTCATATAGCCCTGAAGAAGTCGAAATAGACTTGGCTGAGTTGAAAGAAGCGCCACCTTATGCTTGCAAATTGCTAAATCCTGCAAACGGAAAAAACCCAGTAGAAAACGATAAGAATGATAGGTTCCCTAAGAAAACTTATACATTCGACGTTACCAAGTGTGATGAAATATTTGATTTACTGGTAAAAGATGGCCAAATGATACTACCTCCAAATTCCAAAATTCCTCCGTTGGAACAAAGGAAGAAAAGAGGTTTTTGTAAATATCATGGTTTTTTAGGCCATAAAACTTCTCAATGTTTTCTTTTCAGGGATCTAATTCAAAATGCTATCAATGATGGAAGGTTGAAGTTTGCTAACAAGACCAAGAGTCACATGAGGGTCGATACCAATCCCCTGAACATTGTTGACGCTAGCCTCTGTGAGGTAGAAGATATCAACATGGTGGAGGCATCTGAAGTCGAAGTTGTGGAAACTAAAACAATGTTCAATGGAAAGCAGGCTACTGAAAGCCTAAATGGTGACATAGTCTTTAATACTGATGTTGAAGAATCTTTCAAGACAGAGATAACTGAAGCATCGAAAGAAGAAAACAGTGAGGCCACTGAAGACCTCAGGATGAAACTCCAGAAAATCCAAATCTCTGAAGTTCCTCCAGTAGTGGTTAACATGGTCAGCGCCAGACGCCCAGTGTCTGAGTTTGGCGAACTAGAGACATGGCTGACGAGGCAAAATGGGGGCATCGAAGTTCCTCCAAAAACTGAGAGCCTCAAAGACTACCTCTGGAATTTCCATGAGAGAAATGGTGGTAAACAATGGATGTGTCCAAGGTGTTCGATCATGCTGAATCGAAGGGTCGAAGCCAACTTCGAAAGGGCTCGACGTGAAAGATGGGAACACCCAGGAAGAGAGCTAAATCCCCTACTACAACTATACCCAAGGATGGAGGAAAGCTTAGTAGGATTTTTGGTCAGATGCCACAAAGGAAACACTGAAGTTGCTCTGTGCCCCAGATGTGGGGCAGTCTATGATGAAATGCTAGCACGATCATTCGAACGTGTGTACTGCTACATGAGTCGAGAAACTCAGGGGTTGCGTCCTAACCTGTATGGTTTCGACATATGGACTCCAACAAAGAGGCCCGATAGCCCACACTCCAGAGCTCGAAGGGTAACATTCAAAATCCCTGCAGATGCACCCAGGGATAGGTGGGTGCAAGCTGATGCAAGAACCAACAAATGGCGAAGTTGGGACCAAGGAGGGAGAATTGCAATGGCATATAGGAAACAATTTCAAAGACCAAATCGAGAGGCGTATCGATTGGAGAATTATAAAGGAAAAAATCCTATGTCTCGGTCCCAGTGGAGAAGGCATCAGAGAATAAAAAAGGCTCAGAAGGAATACAGGCCAAGAGAAACTGGAGAATCTAGTAGCAACCAAGTTCCACACCAGGGGGCAAAGTCAAACAAACCTCCGGTGGAACGCAGATTATTCGAAGCCGAAAAACTCTTGGATGAAGAAGAAAAGATGCGTTCAAATTCCTGGAAAGAAGAGGATAGAATGACAAATGATTTTGATTCTGATGGAGTGTCATCTATAAACTTGAATTGCAATGTTGTATCCGTACTCCCTCACGAGTTTAATCAGGAAACTGAAGTGGAAGACTGTGAAGAGGCTGATATCGAAGAAATGACAAAACACAGACCTGTGTGTTACTATGTGCTGAATAATGGTGCAGTTGAAGAACAGAATGCTTTCTTCGAAAGGCCTGATGAGGGTATGCGAAATCATTTGAAGCCACTCTATATCAGGGCTAAGATTGAGAATGTTGGCATTAATAAAGTCCTAGTTGATGGGGGAGCAGCAGTGAACCTAATGCCTCAATACATGCTAAAGAGAATTGGTATGTTCGATACGGATATAAGGCCACATAACATGGTTTTATCTAACTACGAAGGCAAAATAGGACAAACACTGGGAGTCGTTCAGGTCAATTTGACAGTAGGCTCAGTTACCAGGCCAACTATGTTCATGGTTATACCAGCAAAAGCAAACTACAACCTTTTGCTTGGTAGGGAATGGATTCATGGGGTAGCAGTTGTGCCCTCAACAATGCATCAGAGGGTGACAATTTGGAGGGAAGATGGTATAGTGGAGAATATCGAAGGTGATCAGAGTTACTATATGGCTGAAGTCAACCAGGTGAATAAAACCAACTTCGATAGGAACCTGGCAAACATAGGCCCTTGTCATGCTGCAGAAGAGATGTATACCCCAAATAAAAATGCATTGTACTATTTAACTTTACACCCAAATGGATTCCAATGGGATAGAGAGATCATGGATGGTCCAGCAGATACAGCACCATTGGAGAATTATCCAACAGTACGGCCAACAGGCTGGGACGATGACATTAATCATGTGTGAGTCTTCGTTCTTCGAAAAGATTTCGGCCTATGTGGCCGAGAACAAAAGGAAGGCGGCTCTCGAAGCCAAACTATCAAATACAAAGATAGATGCAGTTCTAACCAAAGAAGGAATAACAGAATTGGAGATACGTATGAGTTTCGAACTCTCTGAAGACACGGCTCCAGACGAAGAGATCATAAGAGAAGAACCAAATCAAAGGTTAGATGCAATATACGACGAGGAACCTTTGGGATTCGAAAAAGACCCAATGGCGTCGAACATAAAGATGTTGGCCCAAGATCCACTTGAAGAAGTAAATCTTGGAGACAATGATCAAAAAAGGATAACATATATCAGCGCGAAACTAGAACCAGAATTAAAAGCAACGGTCATCAAAATGCTGAAAGAAAACAGAGATTGTTTTGCTTGGGATTATGATGAGATGCCTGGTCTAGGAAGAGACTTAGTCGAATTAAAATTACCAATAAAAGAAGGGAAGAAGCCTATAAAGCAAACTCCCAGAAGATTCGCGCCAGAGATTCACTCGAAGATTAAAGCAGAGGTCGAAAGGCTCTTGCGTTGCAAATTTATCCAAACTACAAGGTATGTTGAATGGATTGCTAATATAGTACCTGTAATTAAAAAGAATGGCTCATTAAGAGTATGCATAGACTTTCGTGACCTTAATGCAGCTACTCCTAAAGACGAGTATCCCATGCCTGTAGCAGAAATGCTAGTAGACTCTGTTAGAACAAGATTTGTTCTGATCAATTATCTTAGTTTTGATGATAACAATAATATGAATTTTGCTTAAGATAATATGGTACTCTAATCCAATGCAATTTCCCTTTCAGGAAATATATAAAAGAGTACGCATAATTCAGCGCTCAGAAGCTTTGTCTCAAAGGGTTCAGCATGCAACATCAGAACATGGTCTGGCAAGACATCAGAAGATGGTCGAAGCAGAATCAGAACATGGGTCTATGGAAGCATCAGAAGAACAAGAGAACAGAAGCACTGAAGTTCTGATGGTATCACGCTCAGAAGCACTTCAAGGTCAGAAGATCAGAAGATGCTATGCACCAAGCTGTTTGACTCTGATGATATTCAAACGTTGTATTCACAAACATCAGATCAGAAGAAAGTACAAGTGGCAAGCTACGCTGACTGACAAAAGGAACGTTAAAAGCTACTAAAGGCTACGTCAGTAGACACAGCGTGAACAAGGCTCGAGGTAGTTGACAAAAGCGTATAACATTAAATGCGATGCTGTACGGAACACGCAAAGCATTAAATGCACTCAACGGTCATCTTCTCTAACGCCTATAAATATGAAGTTCTGATGTGAAGCAAGGTTAACGATCCTGAACAAAACAACGCTTATTAACTTGCTGAAACTCTGTTCAAATCCAAAGCTCAGAATCTTCATCTTCATCAAAGCTCACTACATTGCTGTTGTAATATATTAGTGAGATTAAGCTTAAACGATTAAGAGAAATATCACAGTTTGTGATTATCGCTTTTAAGAAGCAATTGTAATACTCTTAGAATTGATTACATTAAGTTGTAAGGAACTAGAGTGATCGTGTGGATCAGAATACTCTAGGAAGTCTTAGAGGTTATCTAAGCAGGTTGTAACTAGAGTGATCGTGTGGATCAGTATACTCTAGAAAAGTCTTAGAGGGTATCTAAGCAGTTGTTCCTGGAGTGATCAGTGTGTGATCAGTAGACTCTGGAAGACTTAGTTGCTGACTAAGTGGAGAACCATTGTAATCCGTGCGATTAGTGGATTAAATCCTCAGTTGAGGTAAATCATCTCTGCGGGGGTGGACTGGAGTAGTTTAGTTAACAACGAACCAGGATAAAAATAACTGTGCAATTTATTTTTATCTGTCAAGTTTTTAAAGCTACACTTATTCAAACCCCCCCTTTCTAAGTGTTTTTCTATCCTTCAATTGGCATCAGAGCGCCGGTTCTAAGGTGCAAGCACTTAACCGTGTTTAGAAAAGATTCAGGAAGAGGAAAACGCTTCAGTAAAAGATGGTTGATGAAAGTGAAAAGTCTACACCTGCATCTACATCTGGCTCTGCTGAGCAATACAACGGTAACAATGGTTATACTAGACCGCCGGTATTTGATGGTGAAAACTTTGAATACTGGAAAGATAAACTGGAAAGTTACTTTCTTGGTCTAGATGGTGATCTATGGGATCTTCTGATGGATGGTTACAAACATCCAGTAAATGCCAGAGGCGTAAAGCTGACAAGGCAAGAAATGAATGATGATCAGAAAAAGCTTTTCAGGAATCATCATAAATGCAGAACTGTTTTGCTGAATGCTATCTCTCATGCTGAGTATGAGAAGATATCTAACAGGGAAACGGCCTATGACATATATGAGTCCTTGAAAATGACTCATGAAGGAAATGCTCAAGTCAAGGAGACTAAAGCTCTAGCTTTAATCCAGAAGTATGAAGCCTTCAAGATGGAGGATGATGAAGACATTGAAAAAATGTTTTCAAGATTTCAAACTCTTACTGCTGGATTGAGAGTTCTTGACAAGGGATACACCAAGGCTGATCACGTAAAGAAGATCATCAGAAGCTTACCCAGAAGATGGGGTCCTATGGTGACTGCATTCAAGATTGCAAAGAATCTGAATGAAGTTTCTCTGGAAGAGCTTATCAGTGCCTTGAGAAGTCATGAAATAGAGCTGGACGCAAATGAGCTTCAAAAGAAAGGTAAGTCTATTGCATTAAAATCTAATATCAAGAAATGCACTAACGCTTTTCAGGCTAGAGAAGAAGATCCTGAAGAATCAGAATCTGAAGAAGAAGATGAAATGTCCTTAATCTCCAGAAGGCTAAATCAACTCTGGAAGACCAAGCAAAGGAAGTTCAGAGGCTTCAGAAGTTCAAAGAAATTTGAACGTGGAGAATCTTCTGATGACAGAAGATTTGACAAGAAGAAGGTCATGTGCTATGAATGCAATGAGCCTGGAAACTACGAGAACGAATGTCCAAATCTTCAGAAGGAAAATCCCAAGAAGAAAGTTCATAAGAAGAAAGGTCTTATGGCAACCTGGGATGAGTCAGAAGATGATTCAGACTCTGAAGATGAGCAGGCCAACTGTGCGCTGATGGCGACAGAAGATGACGAATCAGAATCTACATCAGAATCAGATTCTGAAGAGGTATTTTCTGAACTTACTAGAGATGAGTTAGTTTCCGGTCTAACTGAACTTCTGGAACTCAAGTCTCAGATTAGTCTCAAATACAAAAAGCTGAAAAAGCTGTTTGAATTTGAAACAAAGAAGCTTGAGTTGGAGAATTCTGAATTAAAAGAAAAACTTTTAAAATTATCCAATAATGTTGGATCTCCTTCTGATTCAGAAAAATCCATTCCTAGTCTAAACCATATTCTGAAAGAATATGATTTAAGTTTCAGGAAGTTCTTATCTAGAAGTATTGGCAGAAGTCAGCTAGCTTCTATGATATATGCTGTGTCTGGAAACAAAAGAGTTGGCATTGGTTTTGAGGGTGAAACCCCATACAAACTTGAACCTGTTGATGAAATGAAATTCACATACAAGCCATTGTATGATCAGTTCAAGTATGGCCACTCCCATGATATTAGGCACACTTCACATGCTCAAAGTTTTCACATAACACACACCAAAAAGCATGTGACACAACCTAGGAAATATCATGAAACTCACATTAAGAATTATCATGCTGTTCCTCCTATTGCTTACAATGTTAAACCCAAGTTCAATCAGAACTTGAGAAAATCTAACAAGAAAGGACCCAAGAAAATGTGGGTACCTAAGGATAAGATTATTCCTATTGCAGATATCCTTGACTGCAAAAAGGACAAAGCACAACATGTCATGGTACCTGGACTCTGGATGCTCACGACACATGACAGGAAGAAGGTCTATGTTCCAAGACCTGGTGCTTAAGTCTGGAGGAGAAGTCAAGTTTGGAGGAGATCAGAAGGGCAAGATAATTGGCTCTGGAACTATAAAGTCTGGTAACTCTCCTTCCATTTCTAATGTACTTCTTGTAGAAGGATTAACACATAACCTCTTATCTATCAGTCAATTGAGTGACAATGGTTATGATATAATCTTTAATCAAGAGTCTTGCAAGGCTGTAAATCAGAAGGATGGCTCAATCCTATTTACAGGCAAGAGGAAGAACAACATTTATAAGACAGATCTGCAAGATCTTATGAGTCAGAAGGTGGCTTGTCTTATGTCTGTTTCTGAAGAGCAGTGGGTCTGGCACAGAAGATTAGGTCATGCTAGTTTGAGAAAGATTTCTCAGATTAACAAACTGAATCTGGTCAGAGGACTCCCTAATCTGAAATTCAAATCAGATGCTCTTTGTGAAGCATGTCAGAAGGGCAAGTTCTCCAAACCTGCATTCAAGTCCAAGAATGTTGTGTCTACCTCAAGGCCATTAGAACTCTTGCACATTGATCTGTTTGGCCCAGTCAAAACAGCATCTGTCAGAGGGAAGAAATATGGATTAGTCATCGTAGATGATTATAGCCGCTGGACATGGGTAAAATTCTTGAAACACAAGGATGAGACTCATTCAGTGTTCTTTGATTTCTGCATTCAGATTCAATCTGAAAAAGAGTGTAAAATCATAAAGGTCAGAAGTGATCATGGTGGTGAATTTGAGAACAGATCCTTTGAAGAATTCTTCAAAGAAAATGGTATTGCCCATGATTTCTCTTGTCCTAGAACTCCACAGCAAAATGGGGTTGTAGAACGAAAGAATAGGACTCTGCAAGAAATGGCCAGAACCATGATCAATGAAACCAATATGGCTAAGCATTTCTGGGCAGAAGCAATAAACACTGCATGTTATATTCAGAATAGAATCTCTATCAGACCTATTCTAAATAAGACTCATGAATTGTGGAAGAATAGAAAGCCCAACATTTCATATTTCCATCCTTTTGGATGTGTATGCTTTATTCTGAACACTAAAGATCATCTTGGTAAGTCTGATTCCAAAGCACAAAAATGTTTCCTTCTTGGATATTCTGAACGCTCAAAAGGCTACAGAGTATACAATACTGAAACATTGATTGTAGAAGAATCAATCAATATCAGGTTTGATGATAAGCTTGGTTCTGAAAAACCAAAGCAGTTTGATAATTTTGCAGATTGTGATATTGATATATCAGAAGTTGTTGAGCCAAGAAGCAACGCATCAGAAGCAGAGCTTCTCAGAAGCAAAGAATCTGAAGATCAAGTATCAGCTTCTCTGGAGGATCTAAGCATTTCTGAAGAACCATCTGTCAGAAGATCATCCAGACTCATCTCTGGTCATTCAGAAGATGTCATTCTTGGAAAGAAGGATGATCCAATCAGAACAAGAGCATTCCTTAAGAACAATGCAGACTGTCAATTAGGTCTTGTATCTTTGATCGAGCCAACTTCTGTTGATCATGCTCTAGAAGATCCAGACTGGATAATTGCTATGCAAGAAGAACTGAATCAGTTTACAAGGAATGATGTTTGGGATCTTGTTCCTAGACCAGATGGATTCAATATAATTGGTACAAAATGGGTCTTCAGAAACAAGCTCAGTGAGAAAGGTGAAGTGGTAAGGAACAAAGCCAGACTGGTGGCTCAGGGTTATAGTCAGCAAGAAGGGATTGATTATACAGAAACCTTTGCACCAGTGGCCAGGTTAGAATCTATTCGTCTATTAATTTCATTTGCCACTCAACATAACATCACTCTTTATCAGATGGATGTTAAGAGTGCCTTCTTAAATGGTTATATAGATGAAGAAGTTTATGTCCATCAACCTCCTGGTTTTGAAGACTCTATGTCTCCTAATCATGTTTTTAAACTTAAGAAATCATTGTATGGATTGAAACAGGCTCCCAGAGCTTGGTATGAACGCTTAAGTTCTTTCCTTCTGGATAATGGTTTCACTAGAGGAAAAGTGGACACTACTCTCTTTTGTAAAACCTTTAAAAGGGATATTTTAATCTGTCAAATATATGTAGACGATATTATTTTTGGAACATCTAATGCTACACTTGGAAAGGAGTTTGCTGAGTCTATGCAGGCTGAGTTTGAAATGAGCATGATGGGAGAACTCAAGTATTTCCTTGGAATACAAATAAATCAAACATCAGAAGGAACGTATGTTCACCAAACCAAGTATGTGAAGGAACTTCTGAAGAAGTTTAATCTTCTAGACTGCAAAGAAGCCAAAACTCCTATGCATCCAACATGCATCCTAGGTAAGGATGAGGTAAGTAAGAAGGTAGATCAGAAGTTATACAGAGGTATGATTGGATCTCTTCTATATCTTACTGCTTCTAGACCTGACATTCTGTTCAGTGTTTGTTTGTGTGCTAGATTCCAATCAGATCCTAGAGAATCTCATTTAACTGCTGTTAAGAGAATTCTAAGGTATCTGAAAGGTACTACTAATGTTGGCTTAGTTTACAGAAAATCTAAAGAATACAACTTAGTAGGATTCTGCGATGCTGACTATGCTGGAGACAGAATTGAAAGAAAAAGTACTTCAGGAAGTTGCCAATTTCTTGGAAGTCATTTGATCTCTTGGTATAGCAAGAAGCAAGCAACTATTGCTCTATCAACAACAGAAGCAGAATATGTCGCTGCTGCTGGTTGTAGTACACAGATGCTCTGGATGAAGAGTCAGTTAAGAAGATTATCAGATATTTGAGAGTAACATTCCTATATTCTGTGATAATACTTCTGCTATATGTTTATCTAAGAATCCTATTCTTCATTCAAAAGCTAAACATATTGAGATTAAACATCATTTCATAAGGGACTATGTTCAGAAGGGTGTTATATCTTTAAACTTTGTTGATACAGACCATCAATGGGCTGATATCTTTACAAAACCCCTAGCTGAAGATAGGTTTAAGTTCATTCTGAAGAACATCAGTATGGATTTATGCCCAGAATGAGAAGATGAGAAGTTCTTATGTATGAGTATCTTCTGAAATGAAAATGGATTATTTTTTTTCAGAAGTTCTGATTGAAATCTTTTAGAAATTATGATTCGGTTATTACTAACGTTTCATTGTCTAAGTTGATTCAGAACCTCTTTTAAAGCAAAACAGCTGTTACGTTTTATCTCGGGATGGTAAACCTGTCGTTACTATTCATGGATAAACGTGCGTGCAGTTGAAGGGACGCCGACCATAGGTAACTGTGCTAGTCACCTCATTTGTCTTTATTATCTCTCCTCACGTCACGTAACATTAAATGCTATTCATCATTCGTTTCATTTTATTTTCTTTTAAATACTCTTCAAACACTTCTCTTTCCCTCTCATATTTTCTCTATTCACTCTATCTTTTTGCATTCATATCAAACCCTAGCTGTTCATTTTCTGCAAATCCATCATGAACTCTTCATCAAGCCCAGGAAATCATGAAAATGATCAAAACAACAAGAGAAAAGCTGTTGAAACATCACCTTCCAAACCCAAAAAGATAAAAATCACCTATGATCCTCTCAAGGTGAATCCATTCGAAGCAATGTTATCTGGAAACTATTCTAGACGTGTGTTTCAACCCCCTGGTGAAAGCCCTCCATCATCTCCATCTTCTTCCTCATCTTGTTTCCTTCTAGACTCAACCTCCTCTTCATCTAACCTTTCCTCTCCCTTAACCCATTCCGAAGAAATCTCTTCATCTTCACCCGCTGAGAATGGTGTCTCTGATAAAGATTGTGGAAGATCTGCATCAGAACCAAGTCTCCCTGACCCCTCTCCTGGAAGCCCAAGAAGCAGTCAGTGATGCGTTTCACTCCTTCATGGCATGCTGGCACAGACTTTGTCTTAGCTAGGGTCTTAGGCTTTGGTCTTTGTAGTTTTCGTTTCCTTGTTGCATTTGTTTGTTAAACATCTTCATGTAATATCTTTTGATTATAAATGAAAAAGTTTCTTTGCTTTTACATTCCAGTGATTCTATTTGTCGTTTTATGCATCTGAATTTTTTGAAATATTGCTTTTTGATGTTATGACAAAAAGGGGGAGAAGATAAATGATAAATGATTTGATTAATCTATCAGTTGCTGGGTAAAGCTCCCACACATTTACTAACAAGAACTGCAAGTTCTATATGGTTTAAGTGTTTTGCAGGTATAAAGAAGTGAAGAGAATCTTCAAAGCAAACACAAGAAGCAAAACCATGGAAACTGAAGCAAGCTGAGTGCTGTCAAGCTTCAGAGATCAGAAGCAAGAAAGAAGAATGAATCAGAAGCACTGATAATAGAATTTGATCCATATTTGTCTATTTGTTTTGACAAAATTCTATTTGCTCTGATACATTATTTTA
Source organism: Vicia villosa (assembly GCF_029867415.1). NCBI lineage: Eukaryota > Viridiplantae > Streptophyta > Magnoliopsida > Fabales > Fabaceae > Vicia > Vicia villosa. Next base: position 170,677,209 of record NC_081180.1, read on the forward strand.
GCCTATATGGCTCTGATACATATAATGTTATAGCTCTGATACATATAATGTGTTAGAATATACATTTTATGTTCTAACTCGTTCATGCTGAATTTTGTCGTTTAGTTTTTGTTCTGTAACATTTCAGGATGTAGAGATGCTCTGATGATGCTCTGGTACATTCAACAATGTTCTGATACAAATCTAGCATGAGGTGATGTTGGTAGAAATTCAAGCTCTGAAGCTATCCGAGGGAAGCAGAAATTCAAAGCTGTGAATGTTCTAAAGATCCAGAAAACTCAAGTTCTGAAGCTGTCCTAAATGGAAGCAGAAATCAGAAGCTGTGAATGTTCAGAAGATCAAAGAAATTCAAGTTCTGAAGCTGTCCTGAATGGAAGCAGAAATCAGAAGCTGTGAATGTTCAGAAGATCAAAGAAATTCAAGTTCTGAAGCTGTCCTAGATGGAAGCAGGAATCAGAAGCTGTGAGTGTTCTAGGGATCTAAGGAAATTCTAGTTCTGAAGCTGTCCTATGGAAGCAGAAGTCAGAAGCTATGAATTCTCTAAAGACAGAAGCTTATATGATCGTCTCTACCGAAATAATCAGGGAAGTCTTTTATTAAAGTTCTTCGAGTATTTATTTCAGGGGGAGATTATTTATCTCAGGGGAGATTGTTAATCTCAGGGGGAGACATATTCATATGCTTATGCTATAGCTGTGTAATTTGTCTTTTGCCGTCTGTTCTTTCTGATCGCAAATTCATATCATTTATATATGTTTTTGTCATCATCAAAAAGGGGGAGATTGTTAGAACAAGATTTGTTCTGATCAATTATCTTAGTTTTGATGATAACAATAATATGAATTTTGCTTAAGATAATATGGTACTCTAATCCAATGCAATTTCCCTTTCAGGAAATATATAAAAGAGTACGCATAATTCAGCGCTCAGAAGCTTTGTCTCAAAGGGTTCAGCATGCAACATCAGAACATGGTCTGGCAAGACATCAGAAGATGGTCGAAGCAGAATCAGAACATGGGTCTATGGAAGCATCAGAAGAACAAGAGAACAGAAGCACTGAAGTTCTGATGGTATCACGCTCAGAAGCACTTCAAGGTCAGAAGATCAGAAGATGCTATGCACCAAGCTGTTTGACTCTGATGATATTCAAACGTTGTATTCACAAACATCAGATCAGAAGAAAGTACAAGTGGCAAGCTACGCTGACTGACAAAAGGAACGTTAAAAGCTACTAAAGGCTACGTCAGTAGACACAGCGTGAACAAGGCTCGAGGTAGTTGACAAAAGCGTATAACATTAAATGCGATGCTGTACGGAACACGCAAAGCATTAAATGCACTCAACGGTCATCTTCTCTAACGCCTATAAATATGAAGTTCTGATGTGAAGCAAGGTTAACGATCCTGAACAAAACAACGCTTATTAACTTGCTGAAACTCTGTTCAAATCCAAAGCTCAGAATCTTCATCTTCATCAAAGCTCACTACATTGCTGTTGTAATATATTAGTGAGATTAAGCTTAAACGATTAAGAGAAATATCACAGTTTGTGATTATCGCTTTTAAGAAGCAATTGTAATACTCTTAGAATTGATTACATTAAGTTGTAAGGAACTAGAGTGATCGTGTGGATCAGAATACTCTAGGAAGTCTTAGAGGTTATCTAAGCAGGTTGTAACTAGAGTGATCGTGTGGATCAGTATACTCTAGAAAAGTCTTAGAGGGTATCTAAGCAGTTGTTCCTGGAGTGATCAGTGTGTGATCAGTAGACTCTGGAAGACTTAGTTGCTGACTAAGTGGAGAACCATTGTAATCCGTGCGATTAGTGGATTAAATCCTCAGTTGAGGTAAATCATCTCTGCGGGGGTGGACTGGAGTAGTTTAGTTAACAACGAACCAGGATAAAAATAACTGTGCAATTTATTTTTATCTGTCAAGTTTTTAAAGCTACACTTATTCAAACCCCCCCTTTCTAAGTGTTTTTCTATCCTTCAGACTCAGCCGCAGGTTTTGAGTATTTGAGCATGTTGGATGGATATTCGGGATACAATCAAATCTTTATAGCAGAAGATGATGTATCCAAAACAGCATTTCGTTGCCCAGGGGCAATAGGCACTTACGAATGGGTTGTGATGCCTTTTGGTTTGAAAAACGCTGGGGCAACTTATCAAAGAGCAATGAATTCTATATTTCATGACTTTATAGAAACATTCATGCAAGTATATATAGATGACATTGTGGTAAAATCTACCTCGGGTATGAGTCATCTCGATCATCTGAGCCAATCATTCGAAAGAATGAGGAAATATGGCTTGAAGATGAACCCCCTCAATTGTGCTTTCTTTGTGCAGGCAGGTGATTTCTTGGGTTTCGTAGTCCACAAAAAAGGGATAGAAATTAACCAGAACAAGACAAAAGCCATTATGGAAACCAAGTCTCCATCCACGAAGAAAGAACTACAATCATTATTGGGTAAGATAAATTTCTTAAGGAGATTTATCTCTAACTTGAGTGGACGCACGCAAGCTTTCTCACCTCTACTACGGTTTAAGCAAGGAAAATTTGAATGGCGTGCTGAACATCAAGAAGCTTTCGATCAGATAAAGCAATACTTGACTTGTCCACCAATTCTGTCTCCCCCAAATGGGAAGAAGCACATGCGCCTATACATTTCAGCGTCAGATAAAACAATAGGCAGCATGCTGGCACAAGAAGATGAGAATGGCATCGAAAGAGCCATTTATTACTTAAGTAGAGTACTCAATGATGCAGAGACTAGATATACTGATATAGAAAAGCTCTGCCTTTGCTTGTATTTCTCCTGTATCAAACTTAAGTATTATATAAAGCCAGTTGATGTTTACGTTTCATCTCATTGTGATGTTATTAAACATATGTTATCTAAGCCAATACTACATAGTCGAATTGGCAAGTGGGCTTTGGCCCTTACTGAATATTCATTAATATTTCAGCCTCTCAAGGCAATGAAAGGTCAAATTGTGTCAGACTTCATTGTCGACCATGCGGTGGTTGAGAATCATCAGCATTATGTGGACTTAAAACCTTGGAAGTTATACTTCGATGGTTCAACACATAGAGAGGGTACTGGAGTTGGAATGTTGATAATTTCTCCTGATGGAATTCCAACAAAGCTCAAGTATAAAATCGAAGGTCCATTGTGCTCCAACAATGAAGCTGAATACGAAGCATTAATTGGTGGACTTGAGGCTTTGTTAGAATTGGGGGCAACCAGAGTCGAAATTAAAGGAGACTCTGAATTGGTCATCAAACAATTGACAAAGGAGTACAAGTGCATCAAAGAGAATTTGATCATGTATTTTGTCATTGCAAATAGGCTACTCAAGAGATTCGAATATGTGGAATTAAAACACGTATCAAGGGTGAATAACCAGGAAGCAAACGACTTGGCACAATTAGCTTCAGGATATAAAGTATCAAAAGAAAAGTTGGAGGAATTGATTGAAGTAAGAGGAAGAGCAATGTCTACTAAACTTTCTCCAAGTGATCTAGAGAACTCACAATTGGGTTATGCCAACAAAGAAGAATTCGAAGTACTAAATATAGACTCGTTGGCAGACACAGATTGGAGGAGTCCAATTATTAACTATCTGAAAAATCCTTCGACGGATACAGACAGGAAAATCAAGTATAGAGCCTTGTCATATTTCCTGATGGGAAATGAATTGTTCAAGAAAACTCCTGAAGGGGTATTGTTGAAATGCTTGGGTGAAGCAGAAGCATACTTGGCTCTGTCGAACGTACATAGTGGGGCATGTGGTGCACATCAAGCAGGGCACAAAATGAAATGGCTCTTGTTTCGTTATGGGATGTATTGGCCTTCGATGTTAAAAGATTGCATAGAGTTTGCGAAAGGGTGCCAAGAGTGCCAAGAACATGCAGGTATCCAACACGCACCAGCAAACGAATTAAGTACGATAGTAAAACCGTGGCCTTTTAGGGGATGGGCATTAGATTTGATTGGAGAAATTCACCCCAAGTCATCTAAAGGTCAAAGGTACATTTTGGTAGGAATAGACTATTTCACAAAATGGGTCGAAGCAGTACCACTGGCAAATGTGGATCAAGAGGCTGTGATTGAGTTTATTCAGAAACATATTATATATAGGTTTGGAATTCCAGAAAGTATAACAACTGATCAGGGATCAGTCTTTACTGGACGAAAAATGCAAGACTTTGCCAGAGAAATAGGTTTCAAGTTATTTACTTCTACACCTTACTACGCTCAAGCAAATGGACAGGTTGAAGCAGCAAACAAAATAATAATTGGCCTTATTAAGAAACATGTGGGAAAGAAACCCAAGAACTGGCATAAGACTTTAGATCGAGCACTCTGGGCTTGTCGAACATCTCCAAAAGAAGCTACAAATACAACTCCTTTCCAGTTGACATTTGGACATGATGCAGTACTCCCAATTGAGATATATTTGCAATCGGTAAGAATACAAAGACAAGCAGACATTCCTCCCAGCGTGTACTGGGAGTTAATGATGAATGAGTTAGTAGATTTGGACGAAGACAGACTTCGAGCACTGGAAATGATAAAAAGGCAAAAGGAAAGAGTGTCCAGAGCATACAACAAAAAGGTGAAAGGTAAAACTTTTGTTAATAATGACTTAGTTTGGAAAGTTATTTTACCTATAGATCGAAAGAATCAGGCACTTGGTAAATGGTCCCCACATTGGGAAGGACCCTTTCGAATCTTAAAAGTATTTTCGAACAATGCTTACGAAATTGAAGAGTTAGCAGAAGATCGTAGGATCTTAAGAGTAAACGGGAAATATTTGAAGAGATATAAACCAAGTATGTACGAAGTAAAGATTGCAAAAACGTAGATACTCAGGGTACTACGAAAGCCAAAATGGTCAGGCATGTGTCAAAACATATATGTCACATTGATCAAAATGGCTTTACAATCAGAATAGATTGTTAAATGGAAGGAAAAGAGTCTAAAGAGACACCAAAATATTTTTCATTCAAAACATAGGAGTACGTGCATTACAAAAAGATCCAAAGAACAGGATCTGAGATTACAAAAGAAAAAAGCATAAAAAACCTAAGGTAAATACTTGCTAGTTAATCCTTTGGTTTAAACCTTCCAAGGACAGCACAGGCGAGGGTTCAGCTTCGAACATATCCATGGCTCCAGAATTGCGCATCCTCTTCACTACACCTTTCCTAAGGAAAATGTAACTGAGGAGTCTCCCGTATGGAAGACAGGTCACACTCCCTTGACGGTTGACACCAATAGAGACAGCCTTAACAAGTCCTTTAAAGATCATCAAAGGAATGTTAATTTTCTTCCCTCGAAGACCACAGAGGATAAACTCCAAGTCTTCAACCATGATGTTGTTTTCATCAATCCTCCGAGGTTGAATGTTTCCCACGAGCATCTGGTGCCAGATCCTGATAACTTTGGCACTGAAGCGGTCGTTATCCATAAGAGTTCTCAACATGAGATGAGTAGTCATGTTGAAACTGTTGTCATCAAAAGTTTCCCCAGAGTTATTGCATCTCATTAGGTTGGCAATAGTGGTAGGAGTGATGCTAAGACGAGCATGTCGAATATTAGAATCAATGGTGGTCCTACCTTCAGGATCTATGCGTAGGGACGCATTCATCCAGAATTCTGCCAACATGTTGGGGTAGATAGCACCCTCCAAGACTTCTTCAAAATAGAAGTCCAGTTCTTGATTGACAAAGAGGGTTTCGATGTTGATGAAGTTACGAACAAGTTCATCCTCAGAAAGTCTGAACTCGTTCTTGATGAGGGCTTTGATGTTATTAAAGGAAAGAGGTTCAGCCATTGCAAGGAAAAGAAAGGTTTTTTGAGAAAGAAGTTGTGTGTTTTCTTTTTCTGTGTTTAGTTTGGAGAGAAAGCGCATGAATGAAGAAATGAAGGCAATATTAGACCCTTTATATAGACTGGGGATACTGAAGGGTGGTTTTAAATTGTTAATGATTGATTGGACTGCGTTTGGTTTTCCAAAAAGAGAAGTTATGGCTTCCGCCGTTTCCCGCCCTTGGAAGTTGAGAAGTAATCATGAAACTGATGCACGCACGTCTTAAATTGACGTTTTGAAGAGAGTGACGTCACTGTTCAATAATGATTATGGCTAGAGAAGTGGAAACGTCAAGTCTAGAGGCAAGGATGCTGCGAAGGATGTTCAGGGTCTATACGTTGCATTAAATAAAAGCACTGTAGAAAATCTAAAGATATATTTTGGCAGAAATTAAAAGATTCGCTAAAATAGTGCTGGCAAACATTGTAGATATGAACGAAGAAAATAGAAGTCAAGCATACAAATAGATGTTCCTACAGAAGCTTCGATTACAAAACGAAAATGCAACAAGTTACAGGATTGGAAACAACTAGTTAAAATCCTCAGGGAGATTGTTTTTGATCTTCAAGTATTGAGTTTCCCACGAAGACATACGAAGCTCAATTAGTGCCCGTTGTTTCTTCAATCTTTCGATCTCTGGCACTAGTTTCTGTGCAGTCTCGAAATGTTTAATCCCCGACTGCACCACTTCGAGCAAATCCTGTTGGTTGGATTTTTGTATGGCTGCCTGACAACGTTCAGCTTCCTTTATCTTGTCCTCGAGTACCTTTATCTCTTGTTTCCAGGAGTTGATGTTCTTCTCATAATCATCAAAAGCCTTCTGATTTTCTGAATGCTTAAGCTTGAGGGCCTCACCTTGTTTCGTTGCATCCACAGCAGAATTCCATGAAGAGTCATGAGAGGCCATTGTCTCAGATAGCTCTTTTTCGACATTTTGCTTTCGAAGAATGTTGGCCTGGAGTTGATCAATTAGAGAACCTAGCAGAACAATTACCTCTGAAACTTCTGTGGAGACTTGAAGCAAATCTACTTTCTTTAAAAGTTGATTTAAGTTGTGACTCTTAATAGGTTCCCGGCTGAGAACATCCACAAGATTGACCCCAAAGAATCTCTCTTTTATTTGTCGAAGGAGGCTAGGAATATCTTCCTTGTCACCAAATTCTACAGTCACAGCTAGAGAGACATCAAGTTCCAAAGGCGAAGAAGTATTCACATTCATAATAGCCTTTAGGAAACTAAGAGGATCAGTTTGCTTAAGTTGTTCCAGCTCCGAAAGAGTAGGCTTCGCAGGGGCAAGCGTCGAAGTTGTCCCAGGAATGGCTTCTGTATCAAGAGTCGAAGTTCCTCGAGGATCTTGTTTTTCTGGTTTAGAAGTCTCCTCCATAGCATCTTGCTCCGATGCAGTATCTTCGCTGTCATGTGGTTGTAGGTTCACATTGTCGCTGCCTGAGAATGGGTGATCTTCTTCCAAATTTTTGTCTTGGTGAGTAGGTGGGGATTCGTCAGTGAATTGGCTTTCTTCGACTGGTTCATTAGGCAATATGGTGGCGATTGGCCTAGCATCTTCGAAGACTGGGGAGAGAACATGAGTTTTGTTTTGAGAGGTATCTGTATTAAACGGAGCAGAGTTAGTCATAAAGATAAGCCTTTGAGGGGTTTATTGACGAAAGTTAAAGATTGGCGATTACCATAAAGTTTGTCAACATTAATGGTAAGGCCATGATCCTTAAAACCTGAAGTGGCAGTGCCAGCATCATCCTGCAATAACAAGGTAAAATGTCAGTTCAATCATTTAGTTAAAATTACAAGATAATATGTGGGGTGAAACCCAAATACCTTGGTTGGGATATTATCTGGACTTGAATTATGACTTTCAACAACGAAAGCATTGCTGGCAACTTTCAAAGGAAACTCTTCAGAGGATGCCTTATCGCCAGGAGAAGCAGCTTTAGAGGGACTTATCCCTTTCCCTTTTCTTGAAGGGGTAACAGCTTTTTGTTTCTTCCTGTGTCCTTGTCTAGTACGAGGAGGGGATTTATCTTCGCCATCTGAGGCAGCTGTCGAAGAAACTTTCCGCTTCGAACCTGTTGGGGGTTTCGAGCTCTGGAAAATAGATGATAAGTAAGATGAGTACTACTCACAGATTGTACAAGATTAAGAATATGAGATGGGTATGTACCGTGGGCTTCTTGTCAGTGACGATGGAGTCACTCTCACTTGGTTTGTTGCTCTTAGATGTCCCAGAATCCTTTTGGGCAGGAGCTTCCTTAATCTTCCTCCTTCGTGCAACAGCTGTAGTTGAAACTGAAATCAGTATATCAACAAAGAAAAGAAAAGTCAGTCGAAAAGATTGTCTGAATCCAAACCTTCAGGTATTGGAGTCAAGACACGAACATGTTCAAGATCTATATGTAGATGTCCTTTGAAAGTATCCAAGGTATGCTTAGTCGGAACCACTCGTTCGGCGCGTTTTTTAGTACTGTTTTGAAGGTCTTTTAGAACGTTGCCACACACAAACCAATTTGGAAAAGGAGGGCTCAAAGCCACACCAAAATCCGCAATTGGCAGTGGAGGGAATTTTGGAGGATTAAGTTTGAAAGCCACTTCATAACGTAGTTCTGGTCGAACATACGAGGGCAATTTCAACTTATCCAGTTTGGCGGAAAACTTTTCGCGCAAAATGACTGCAGCCTCACGAACGGTCCGACTAAGATCATCAGGCCTGTAGATAGTTTCAAAGAATTTTTGAAAAGCTTGGATTTCTTTAATATGAGTTGAAGTACCTTTGTGAAAATTCTCCTGCACATCAGCAAAAGCTGCAGTTAGTTCTTGAGCAAGACTATCGGCATCAAAGATTTGGGAGCTATAATAATCCGTCCACCATTGGTGAAAATCTGGTGTAGAGTAAAAAGCAGGTTCGAAAGGAACAGGAGAAAAATTGGTGGTGCCAACGTATTTGTTGATTTTTGTTTCACATTCTCCTTCAGTCAAGTACAAGGTATGGAAACACATATGGCTCCTTTTTTCATATAAGCACTTAGGTTTTATTTGAACCAACCCAAACTGTCTCGAGACCAAATTTGGTTGATAGCACACGAGAATACATTGACCTTTTGATGGTCGAAGGCGATGAGAAAATAACCGTGGAGTCAGAAAGGCTTCCCAAATTTCCATAGATTCAGTTGTTGATCCTGAGATGTTGATGGGAATTTTCGAGTAAACCATTCGGGACCTATTGTTCTGTGTACAAACGGGGCCATAGAAGGATCGAACTGATTACGCTGGGCAAACATCATTGAATACGCCAGAAAGTGTTCACGAAGCTTCCCAGTTTCTTCTTTCGGAGTTAGGTAAGCTAACCTGGTCCCTTCTATAGTTCGATTCTTGATTTTGCTATCTTCCTCATTGACGTTTGTTGAAAGTATTTTTGGGTAAATATTTTCGGTAATATATCGTATCCACAGGGATTGGTTAATATCACTGCCGTTCTATAGTTGTTTATTTTGAGTTGGGAAAATTGAGTTGATTTATTTTATGATTCTAATAATATCAAAAGTAAACAATAAATTAAAAGCGAGTAATGAACTGTTATTAACGATTGGAGAAATATGTTGAATCTTAGGGTTCATCAACCTATTCCCATACAATTATCAATTAATTCACAATTGAACAATCTTTTGACTCATTATCTTCACTTATCCTCAAATAAGATTCCATGTCTGCAAATCAAATTAGATAACTCTTACCGGTATGAGATTCGATCTCTCCAAATATCAATAACGATAATAGTAATTAAGAACGATAATTATGAAAACCCAATTACAATTCCATCTCTGCAAATTGCAATTGAATCAATATAGTAACCTAGGGCAAAAGTTAAATCCTTTCTTTCGATCAAAGATTCAACGATAATTTAAGAATAAAAACAAGATTTCTTATTGATAATGAATTCAAATAATTGTTCACAGGAATTAATTAATGGTATTGTATATTCATAGGTTAACTACTACCTTAGAGGGATTCAACAAGAGGGGTTTAGCTCTCCATAGACATGAAGAACACACAAGGATTAATGGGAGAATTCATCTTCATCAAAGGAATGTCTTCGCTTGATAGAGAATTGGTCTTCAATTGATGATTGTGGCTGCACCTTCAGATTGCTCTCCTAATTTCGCTCTTGCCAAAGTTGTTTTTCTCTTGGAAGCTAGGGCTTTTAAATAGAAGTTTTGGGCTTTTAACGCCGAGGCCGCGGCGCGGCATCGGACTGGCGCGGCGCGCTTCAAAACAGAGATATTTTCGCGGCGCGCTCTAGGACTCTCGCGGCGCGCTCTTTGCAATTTCCATCCTTTTCTTCTGCCTTTGAGACTTCCAGCTCTCTTTCCTCCTCATGTTCTTCTCAAGCTTCAATTCAGCTCTAAACCTGCAACAATAACACCCACAAGTGATTCGATTTGCTTTACGCACGAACTAAACTTGTTCAGTTCAATTCTTAATAAAAACCTATGGATTTATCACAATTTGCATTAGTTTAGAGAAGAAATCACTTATATTAACACATGAATTTACCATTAATTTACTCCTAACAAACTCTCCCCAACTTAGAGTTTTGTTTGTCCCTAAACAAAATTACTTACCTCCAGCAAAGTTTACCGACAATCATGCAACAAGTTTTTCAAAAAGTTTTTCTCAAGTGGTTCAATCCAGTAACTAAGTCAAATACTCCTCTTCTACCTGCAAACTCAGAATATACACATGAAACAGACTTTGAAAGCAAATTACCTCCAGAAGTTCAAGACACTACACAATTGTAATTGAATCAGCACTAATCACTCTCATCAAAAAGTATGATGAATAATAGAGGGGTTAAACACTCATCCAAACAATTAAATAAACAAAAATCCATATCATACGTTCACCATGTTGTTTGCATCAAGTCCTGTGGAATCTGAGAATCAGAAGGTCCTTCCAGGGTTGTAATGTGGTTTAAGATTCAAAGAAAAGAAGACAAACGAGGGTTGTTCCTATTTCAGGTAAGCATCCAAATCATAACTCCTTTCCTTTTCCTTCATACCTTCAAATTTTTCACCCCTTCTTCTTTTTCATTCGTAGCTCGATGTTTCTCTTTTTATTTTCAACAATTATTTTCTCTCTTTTTCTTTTTCGAGCTACGAATTTTTTTTGTTCTTTGCAAATTACCACCTATAGACTTACTTTTGTTTTGATTATGACTCTCCCCAACTTGGAGATCAACCTGTATTTAGATTATATGAATGCTCCCCTACTTCTATGAAGGTCAAAGAGAAAACACATCACCAAATTTTATGGTTGATGGTCCAAAACACAACTTTTTATTGAGATCAAAACTCACCAGGTTTTTCCTTGGTGCATATGATGAAATTTACCTTGATCTCAGGCTCAAAGAATGGCTAGCAAGGGATCACACTCTCACAGAAATTTTTTTTAAGATGGAATCGGCTCAGAAAAACTCTCAGATTCAAACAAATGCCTAAATCACTTTCACAGATTTCCACAAGCGATGCGACAAACGGTTTAGCATGATACAAACAAGTCAAAATAATTGATGGTCTCCTGCATATAGTAAACAATGGAAGGCTTTCCTCACAATGGTTAAGGCTAAACCGATCCAATAAAATAGTGTACCATAAAGAACTTCTGTTAAGAATTTACTAACAACCTAAATTTCATGCACACATTAGGAGTTTGAGTTCAAAAATTCATACCTGCTTTGTCACTTTATTGAAAAAGTAAGTGAACTAAAAAAAATTTCAAAAAATTTCACTTCACTCACTACCACTTTTACGCATGTTGCTCCATTGTTGGTGCTTTGCTTGAAATTCTCATTCTGTTGTGGGACTACTCATTCTAAACATGGGATAAAACAAACTAAGATAAACCTGAAAATTAAAAAATGCAAAAGAGTAAATCCACCCCCAAACTTGAACTAAACATTGACCTCAATGTTTCAGAACAAGCCCGAGAGGGTTGACTCACAAAGGGTATTGCCATATAAATTGCTTCTTCCTAGCTTTCACCAGAAAGGTCCCTTTATTATTTCCTGAAATAAAAATAAAAAAAACAACATAAAACATCAGAAGTGTGGGTTACCTCCCACGAAGTGCCTCGTTTAACGTCACATAGCTTGACGATTCATGGTTGAATCATCAACCATTGTCTCTTTTCCTGGGTACTTTTCTTACCAATGTGAAACCCCAAAAGTATTTCAAGTTTGCATGTTTGGTTTCTTCATCCTTAATTCTTATCACTTCAACTTGCAATCTTTCTTCCTTCATTTGTTTTTTCCTCTCCTCAAGAGAGATAACCTCCTTATCCGTTAATTTCTTCGTCGGTGAGAACCTATCCTTGATGAATTTGACAAATTTTGGCTTTAACTTTAAACCTTTTAAAGACGGGATGGTGATTTGCAAACGGCTAAACATTTCCATTGGCCGAAAGTAATGACTCTCATTCCCTTCTTTATTAGGAATCTGTAGAGGAAGTAATTCCAATGAGAGTTTATGCTCCTTTGCATTACTACTCTTCTTTAACTCTAAGTCCACCATATTCTCTTTTGAAAAAGTTTCAACTTTTGAAGTTTCTAACTCATTCACGACTTCTTTGATTATATCCTCCTTTTTTGTTCCTTCGACAAACACATCATCTCCTTTTTTAGGAGGTCTTGGATAAGGTAGCTCATTGAAAGCTCATACTCAACTTCTATATTTTTCTTGAAGTTTACATACTCTATATTATCCTTTTCAACAACATCTTCCTTGTCATCATCATTGTTTTCAACTTCCTCATCAATCACTTTTACACTCCTTATAGAAGTAGCATTGCAGGTTTCTACACAAGTCATAGGATTTTGAAAAGTTGAGACTTGACTTACGTTTTGCTCGGTGAAAAATTTGGTAAGTTGAACATCCTGCGTTTCCCGGTTTTGTTGAATGGCTAAAGAGAATTGCATAAATTGATTCATGGTTTCCTCTAACTCAGTGGGTCCTCTTTGATAACCTTGATTATAGTGTGAAAACCCTTGTTGTTGGTATTCATGGTTAGCCATATGATACTCCATCGCATCTTCCGGTGTGCACCATCCGATATCATGAAACTCATTAACTTGAGGTGTGAACTGTGACACACTTTGAAGGAGATACTCCATTTGTCGAGTTAGGATCTTGTTTTGAGCATGAATCGCAACATTTATATTTGGGTCCCACATTCCGACAAACAAACATCTAAAAACACTAGCAAACAAGTGAAGTAACAAGATAAAAAATAATAATAATAATAATAAAAATAAAATCAAAATTAAAAGACTATTGTAATAACAAAATCTAAAATAAAGTAACTAACTAAATATCTAAAATAAAGGAACTAAACTAAAAATCTAAAATTAAGGAACTAAACAAAAAATCTAAAATTAAGTAACTAAACAAAAAAATCTAAAATTAAGTAACTAAACAAAAAAATATAAAAATAAGTAAATAACTAAAAATCTAAATTTAAGTAAATAACTAAAAATAAGGAAATAACTCAAAATAGAAAACTATTGCAATGCGTGCAATATTGACACCAATCCCCGGCAACGACGCCAATTTGTTGAAAGTATTTTTGGGTAAATATTTTCGGTAATATATCGTATCCACAGGGATTGGTTAATATCACTGCCGTTCTATAGTTGTTTATTTTGAGTTGGGAAAATTGAGTTGATTTATTTTATGATTCTAATAATATCAAAAGTAAACAATAAATTAAAAGCGAGTAATGAACTTTATTAACGATTGGAGAAATATGTTGAATCTTAGGGTTCATCAACCTATTCCCATACAATTATCAATTAATTCACAATTGAACAATCTTTTGACTCATTATCTTCACTTATCCTCAAATAAGATTCCATGTCTGCAAATCAAATTAGATAACTCTTACCGGTATGAGATTCGATCTCTCCAAATATCAATAACGATAATAGTAATTAAGAACGATAATTATGAAAACCCAATTACAATTCCATCTCTGCAAATTGCAATTGAATCAATATAGTAACCTAGGGCAAAAGTTAAATCCTTTCTTTCGATCAAAGATTCAACGATAATTTAAGAATAAAAACAAGATTTCTTATTGATTATGAATTCAAATAATTGTTCACAGGAATTAATTAATGGTATTGTATATTCATAGGTTAACTACTACCTTAGATTCAACAAGAGGGGTTTAGCTCTCCATAGACATGAAGAACACACAAGGATTAATGGGAGAATTCATCTTCATCAAAGGAATGTCTTCGCTTGATAGAGAATTGGTCTTCAATTGATGATTGTGGCTGCACCTTCAGATTGCTCTCCTAATTTCGCTCTTGCCAAAGTTGTTTTTCTCTTGGAAGCTAGGGCTTTTAAATAGAAGTTTTGGGCTTTTAACGCCGAGGCCGCGGCGCGGCATCGGACTGGCGCGGCGCGCTTCAAAACAGAGATATTTTCGCGGCGCGCTCTAGGACTCTCGCGGCGCGCTCTTTGCAATTTCCATCCTTTTCTTCTGCCTTTGAGACTTCCAGCTCTCTTTCCTCCTCATGTTCTTCTCAAGCTTCAATTCAGCTCTAAACCTGCAACAATAACACCCACAAGTGATTCGATTTGCTTTACGCACGAACTAAACTTGTTCAGTTCAATTCTTAATAAAAACCTATGGATTTATCACAATTTGCATTAGTTTAGAGAAGAAATCACTTATATTAACACATGAATTTACCATTAATTTACTCCTAACAACGTTTCCTCGAAAGGGAAGATGAGTTTCGAATGTAGCGTTAAGCCACAGTTGCAATAGCCAGAAAGGACCAGCATAAAGCAAAGTACCGGATTTGTAATTCTTGGTAAGGTTTGCAGCTTCGCTGAGGTTTTCATAAAGAAACCCTAAAAGCAGTTGGCTGAGGTTGAGCTTTTTTCCAGCATGCAACTGATTAGCCATGCAAAGGTATCTCTTTGCAACTTGTATGAATCTTGATAAGAAGGCACATCGTGAGAGCCATAGAGCTAAGAAAGCAATATGCTCTTCATCGGATACTGCCGTTTCAGTGGTGATATGGTGCTTCTGGATGAATGCAGTATAAGTGACTAGCGAGTTATTAAAACCAATAGTATCAGTATCCATCTCATTGGGATCGAAGGTTTCGCCAGTTGGTCGAAGTCCTGTAATCGCAGCCATATCGAAAAGAGTGGGGGTAACCATTCCACATGGGAGATGGAAAGTGTTGTGAGAAGCATCCCAAAAGTGAACCGCTGCTACTAGCATGGGTTGGTTATATTCTAAGCCTGTTTTTGACAGTTGAATCAAATCGTATATTCCTAACGATTTCCAGAAGGATTCTTTCTGTTTCTCTACTTTTTCTAACCAGGCATAGTACAAATCAGGATCTTTGGCTAAAGGAATTGACCTAAACACTTTTACAACGTTGGTCATATAGTTTAACCTAATTTTCGTCAAAGCCAAAGGGGTTACAGTTGAAGTTTCTTCAATTTTAGCAGATTCTCCTGAGGGAGAACAGCCATCTTCATCTATCTTAGTTTTGCTAACTAATGGTCTAGTCTTGTAATAAGCAGGGAAGAATCTATTCAGAGATGAAATATTTTCACCTGGTAACGGACCCATAAAAGCAAGAGATTTTCCAGAAAGTTCAAAGGGAATGATTACCTGGGAAGCGTAAATAGCGCGTACTTCTTCGGTGTTAGGGTTTGGAATGTGCTCTTGTTCCCCAGACCGTGTTGTTGATTGGAGCTTCAGAACAGGTTGAAGAACATTTGAAGATGAAGCCATAGAGAGATTTTGATTAAGAAAGCAAGATTTTGAAAAGATTGAGGATGTTGGTTTTTCTGTTGAAGAAGATGAAGAAATAGGAATGAAAGGTTGTATAGAAGTGCAAGACCAAGTATTTAAAGGTTTAACGGAAACCCTTTTTAAATCTTTTGGGTAAAACCCAAAGAACACGTGGCGGCTGGTGATTTAATCCGACGGCGGTCGAATAAATTAGCTTCACTCCTAGTATGTAGGAGTAGTGATCAAGAAGTAAGGTAAAAAACGTGGGAATGTAAGTTATGAGAAGACATCTTTGAAAATGACAAGACGTTTCGGGAACAGGGTCATCAATGATTATGACGTTAATCAGCAGTCTTGGAACTCTCAAAGATCAATAAGAAACGAAATCTTATGATGACAAGAAACGCCTATTTCTGTTGATTTTCGAAACAGGCATTTATTGGGGGCAATTTGTTAGCTGAAGATTTCGTCTTGTAATATTTGTCCTTCGAAGAAGTGGAAAATCGAAGGAAAGATGGTTACTGATGGCCATCCCTTAAAAATAAAAGAATGGCTACTGATGGCCATGCTTCGAGAATAAAGATTTCTAAGTTCGTTATGAAGATATTGAATACTGAAAGCTAGTGAAAGTATGTGTCTTCGGGGACTTAGACAAAATTTATAAAATATATTCAAGTATTACTTAGCGTGTTTTCGTAGTGTTTTTAATACACTGCCACGCGTCGAAGACGGACTCAGGCGGGAAGATTTGAAATTCGAAGACGGTTTCGTAACTGTCCAAGTAACAGATGGCGTCGCTGGAAGTTCTTATGAGAGACGTGGCAGCAGATTAGTGTAGGACCGTTAAGGTCGAAACTAGTATAAATAGGAGTCTTAATGTTAGGATTCTGTGTGTTCATTTTGTACAAATCACTCACATATTTACTCAAGTATCAAGCGTTA
The DNA here is from genome assembly GCF_029867415.1 of Vicia villosa. Lineage (NCBI taxonomy): Eukaryota > Viridiplantae > Streptophyta > Magnoliopsida > Fabales > Fabaceae > Vicia > Vicia villosa. The sequence goes on from NC_081180.1 coordinate 170,693,863, forward strand.
AGAGAAAGAGTTCGCTGAGAAAATGTACGTATGACACCACCACTTTAATACATGTGTATTATCATTCGTTTTCAAATATCTTTCAGAATTACTGCATTCCATTTACTTCTTGCCATTTACATTTATGTATCTTTACTTTAATGTCATTTACTTTCGAATTACTTTCATGTTATTTACTTTCAAAGTCTTTAACGTTTCTGCATTCTAAGATTCTTTACGTTTTAACAGTCCTTTTAGTTTCATATGTTATGTTACTTATCTTTTCATTGAAATCATACTTACCTATAACAAAGTGATTATCAAGATTACTTGTTCTTTAATCGAACAACGCTTATTGAAGGAGACGAATCATGAATATGGTTCGAATGAGCATTGATAACAATCTTTTTGACTATGTGTCCTAGGATCAATCTAGTCGATCCTGCGAGTAACCAAATCATATTTATTATAGTTTGGAAGACTAGCGGTTGTTTACCGGAAATCACCGTAAACAGAATGAAAGAAATATTCTCAACCAAATTAGGGAAAGTTACACAAGTCTGCGTGTGTGTTCCTCAGAGCATGCCTTTCAAAATCCTAAATGGGAGAATGATTAAAATTGAAATTGAAATGTTTGTTTGTTTGAATGTGGTGAGATAGGAGAAATATCTCTTTATAGAGATGAGTTATGTCTATCTACTATTTGAAAGATTTGATTTTTAGCTGGCTTGTATGAGGCCCAAGCTTGAGGCTTTTTTTATTGATTTTATTGACTCTGGGAGATGACTCCATTGGGAACTGACTTTTACTAAGACATTTTGTGTTATGTACAAAGCCTAGAATTGAGGCTGACTCTAGCTAGAGAATGTTTATTTTGTTTTATGATTGAAAGGTTTATTTAGTGTTCTGTACAAAGCCCAGAATTGTGGCTGACTCTACCTAGGGAGACTCTATTTTGTGCCTTGTATGAAGCCCAAGGTTGTGGCTGACTCTAGCTAGGGAAGACTCTATTTTGTGCCTTGTATGAAGCCCAAGGTTGTGGATGATTGTTGAGGAAACTGAGTATGGATGACTTTATGGGGAAAAGATCCTGAAGGTTAGGAATCTTTTGACACAGGAAATGTGGTTTATCTGCCTTGTACAGAGCCCGAGGTTGTGGCTGCTTGATGGTGAAGGACTTACTGGGGAGACTCTATTATCTGCCTTGTACAAAGCCTAAGGTTGTGGCTGACTCTCTAGGGGAATACCTATGAGTAGGGTTTTGACTCTAAAGGGAGTATGTGCCTTGTACAACGCCCAAGGTTGAGGCTAACTCTTAAATGGGAAAAGATCTACCAGTGTGGGATCTTTTGACTCAGAGGGGATTTTTGACTCTATTGAGGATTACCCTATTGTTTAGGAACTAAAGGCTGGCCCTACTGAGGATTGTGCTTTTGTTAAGCAGGAATTGATGAATGAAAGACCCATGTTTGAAGATTGACTCTACTGGGGAATTTGTTTGGATGATTGACCTAGACTCTATTGAGGAGTTTTGAAGGTTTAAAAAGATGATTTTGGAAGCTAACCCTTTCCAGGGAATTTGGATTTGAAGGAGTGTTTTTGGAGGCTGACCCTTTCCAGGGGTTTACTCTGCTGGAGAGTTTATCTTTTGAAAGCTTAAAAGGACTGATTTTGGAGGCTAACCCTTTCCAGGGATTTTAGATTGTGCTTAAAGAATGATTGGGTAGCACTCCATTGATATGAAAGGATGAAAGGATTAATTGAGACTTCTTGTTTAAAGCCCAAGATTAAGGCTGACTCAGACTGAGGATAGACAGATGTGGAACCTAGACTCTGCTAAGGAGGAAAATTATTGAAGATTGGAAGATAAAGGTGACAGAGACTGTCCATGTCTCTCATTCCAAAAGGTGAACTCAATACTATGTTTATAAGAAACCTGATGGGTCCTTGTATACAAGCTCAAGAGGAAGCTTGGAATGCTTTTAAGAAGCCTGTGGGTCCTTGTACAAAGCCCAAGAGGAGGCTAATCAAGGATCATCGAGGGTCCTTGTTATAGCACAAGAGAAAGCTATGTGGTTTGAACTTATTTTGGCTCTAAGCAAATGGATAAGAGGTTTCACCGAGAATAATTCCTCTTGGGTGGATGTGTCCTATTTTGGTTCTAAGGCTTTTTCAAGATGTTTCACCGGGAATAATTCATCTTGAGGTTTGAACTAAAGATCTCTAATTAGGAAAGAGCCTTCACCGGGAAGACATTCTCAATCCTAGGTCATAGTCCTATAATATATATCTAGTTTATCTGTCCTAAGGTTGTACTCAGACGTAGTTCTAAACAATATATATACAGTTTATATTTGAAAGTAATTTAAATGAAAGCTTGTAAATGGAAAGCTTTAAAGCCTAACCTGGATTGAGTGGAGGCCTTTGAAGATGTATGTACAAAGCCTTACGAGTAGCTTTATTGTTTATTGATAACAGTTGAATGTTGAATTGTAAACAGTTGGATATTTTATTTAAAACAGAAGAAGTGAAGATGGACACTAGGTCACATAGGTATCTGAAGAGTTTCATGGGGAATAATGCCCTTCAAATACCAGAAGAATGTTTTGAAAACAGAGAGAAGATTTTGTAAATACAGTTTTTTTTGAAAATTAACAAAAGTCAACTTAATTAGAGTAAAGACAAAGTCTATACCTAATTAAGACCTAAATGATTAGGGTTTTATCACAAAAATATTTACAAGAGATTATGTTTTGAAAATCAAGTGAAAATGATATTTTTAAAGTATTAAAACATACCTAAAATATGTGATTTTAAACCTAATTAAAACATATTAAAATAATATATTTTTTATGATTTTTTTGGTATATTCTCAAAATAGATATATTAAATGAGAAGTGTGTGAAAAATCAAGTGAAAATGACTTAATTTGATAGGTAAAATAATTATGTGAAATTGAGAAGAAATTGAAAGAGAAAAGTGTTAAAAAAAAGGTTTTGTCTCCCAAAGGGCTTGAACCCACGCCCTCTAGATCAACACACAAAACACTTACCACCTGGACCACACGCGTGGCTTGTTAGATAAACACCTCCAACTCAATATATTTTAAAACAAGTTCATAAATGAGTTAAAAATAAAATGATCAAAACAAAAAGTCTGAGGGGGGGTTCGAACCCCAGACCTAAGGCAAGGCAAAGCTTTTGGACGCGCGCTGTAACCATTGGGACACTATGATGAATTCGTAGATGACACGCCTACCATTAAAAATAAAATAAACTCTTCCCTGGGAGATTTGAAAAATGGCGCCACCATCTTCATCTTCAACCTCACGATTTCAAATTTCTGGAAATCCTATCTCCCTCAATTCTCAACCAAATCCAAAGATGTAAAGATGGATTTTGCTCGTTTTTAGACAAGGATCATGATGGTATCCTTTAATTTCATTTATTCTGAGTGTAACTTAAAATTCGCAAGCATGAACACTAAGAACCCTAAAATTGGAATTTAACATGAAATGATGTATATGTATGATATGATGCAATTGATTGAGGGTTAATCATCCTCAAAGGTGCAGAAACCAACTGCTAACTTCATTTTTAATTTATCATGCGTGAATTATGGAGTTTGAAGTTCATGAAACTTACCTCAAAAATGGAGATTGAGCTCTGATCAAAGTGTGCTACAGAGTTGTTGCACTGATCCAGATAGCTTCAATGATCCCCCAGGAAGGTGTTGAGATGCTTAGCTTGGGTTGAAACTCCCCAGAACCTCTTGCTCGACCCCAACTGATGTAGCTCCGAGTGAGAGGTGAAGATGATGATTCTCCATGTACAGAAGTGTTCCAGGTGTATGGATCACTTCTAAATACCTCCCTTGAGGTGTTTGAATACTTACTTTCAAAGGAAGAGCTCTGGTTTGAAGAATTCGAGTCTTCTTGCCAAAGAGCCTTTGAAAAACCTAAGTATGAAGGAAGAAGAGAGAAAGCAAGATTTCTGTTGCTTTGGTGTGTTTAATTACTGAGGTATGCTCTTCTATTTATAGGCAAAAGGTTCAGAGCAATTGGAGATAGTAAGCTTGCTTAGTGAGGGAGTTTTGGTTTCTTGGCCATGAAGAAATTCAAGGAATCTCCAAGATGAAATGATGGTGTTTTCGAGCTAGCTCCACATCCACTGATATCTTCTGATCATAGGGGACAGTTCTGATGCAGAATGGCTTCCAATTGGCTTAGGAGAAGATTCCTTGATGATTCACTAATATTCCATTTTGTAATGATTACTTAATCACATGGCATTGAATTTTTGAATATTCTTCAATCTCTTTGAAATGATGCATTTGATCCTATCTTATCCCTTATAATGTTTCTGAAGTTTAGTGGTACCAAATAGTGTAGGCATTTGCATAAAATTGCAAGTTTCAAACTTAAGCATGACCTATAATTTCACTTCAAATGCCTAACTTTGATCAATCATATCTCTTGGCTCAAGATGAATTTGGAGAAGGTTGAGAATAATTTGGAAAGCCCTTAACATGTACTTCAATTCCTTAGTTTGGAGTTTCTTCAAAATCACTTGGGAAATTTGTGAAAAATGGGCTTAAAGTTTGAAGAAAACTAGGGTTTTTTGCTAGTTTCATGGAGGCAGCAACTTTGAAGTTCCATATCTCTTCAATGGTTGATTTCTAGCCAAAAAATCATGTGTGACAAAGTTGTTCATTGGATCAAAATCTATAACTTTGATGTTGGAAGTTTTTTTCAGTTTGTACTTGAAATTTTGAGATATTCCCTTCCAAAGTTTTGAAAAAAAGACCTTTAAACACTTAGAAAAATTTCTAAGTATGAAAAGTCAATCTTTGACTTTTTGATTCTTGATTGATTTTCTTGATTTATCTTGGTCAAATTACTTCAATAATCATATATTGATGATATTGATCCTTAAAAGTCATGTTTTGATCCAAAACCCTAAAAGTCAAAGGTGATATGGTACAGTTGACTTTTTCCAAATGAAGTGAAATCTTGGACTTTGGTGATGAATTAGGTTCTCCTCCTCAAATGAGTTATATGAATGGAACATATTGAGGTAATAGAAGTTCTTGAGCCATGTTTTGAGTTATGGATCCATGTCCTGATTAAAAATCAACTGTCCAGGTGAATTAGGTAAAAAAACCCTAGTTGTCGACCAGATGAAATTGATGATTGTAGATCTTGAAATGAGGTACAATGCCCAGTGTATATTTCCATATGGATCATATGAAGATGATTGAATCCTTTGAGTGATGTCCTAGAGCTTTTTAGGGTTTCCCAAATGTGGTCCCTGATTTTAGTCTTTGATGGGCTCAAAACCCTAGTCTGGTGACCTAAGCAAACCTGAGTCTTGATGACTGGTGTCTAATCAATCATAGTTGAATGAATGAATCATTTGAGTCATGTGATTGTATTAGAGGTTATTCTCATATTGATTGATCCTTTGCCTGAACTCCTTTGTCCTTGAGTATCATCGATTGAGTACCAGATGAACAAGTGACTGCTCTGAGTGCATGTCTTGAATTTGATGAAATGTCTGGAGGTGTGACATCTCAGGAGGGGTCAAAATTAGGGTATGACAGGGAGATCCTGAAGAAGAATAATCAACAAGGATACGACCCTCGGGCTGGAACGAAGACGTTGAATATGTCTGAATCCTCATTCTTTGAAAAGATTTTGGCCTATATGGGTGAGAACAAAAGAATAGCGGCTCTCGAAGCCGAAATTATTGATATGGTTGTTGGGGCCAAAAGCATGGAGTTTAATGATACAGGACAAGGGGAGAACACCGTACCTAAGTCTCCTGAAGAACAAGTACACGAAGAAACGATAGACCAAAGGCTAGATGATATTTATGACGATGAGCCTTTGGGATTCGAGAAAGATCCAGGATCATCAAGCGCAAAGATGTTAGCCCATGACCCACTAGAAGAGATTAATCTCGAAGATGGAACCACAAAGAGAGTTACATACATCAGTGCTAAACTGGACCCCAAGATGAAAAACAGGTTAGTAGAATCATTAAAACAAAATAAAGATTGTTTTGCTTGGGACTATGATGAGATGCCTGGTTTGAAGAGTGATCTGGTCGAACTAAAACTGCCTATAAAGGATGACAAGAAGCCCATCAAGCAGACACAAAGAGATTCGCTCCAGAGATCCTTTCAAAGATTAATAAGGAGGTCGAAAGACTCCTTCGCTGCAATTTCATTCAGACCACCATATATGTTGAATGGATTGCAAATATAGTTCCAGTTATTAAGAAAAATGGTTCTTTAAGAGTTTGCATAGATTTTCGTGATCTGAATGCAGCAACTCCTAAAGATGAATACCTAATGCCCGTGGCAGAAATGCTAGTTGACTCAGTCGCAGGATATGAGTATCTTAGCATGCTTGATGGTTATTCCGGGTATAACGAAATTTTCATTGCAGAAGAGGATGTTTCCAAAACAGCCTTTCGTTGCTCAGGAGCAATAGGCACTTACGAATGGATCGTTATGCCTTTTGGTCTTAAAAATGATGGGGCAACATACCAATGGGCAATGAATTCTATTTTTCATGATTACATCGAAACCTTCATGCAGGTTTATTTAGACGACATAGTCATAAAGTCTATATCAGACGAAGATCATCTAATCCATCTGAGCCAATCCTTCGAAAGAATGAGAAAACATGGCTTGAAGATGAACCCTCTTAAATGTGCATTTTGTGTGCAGGCTAGAGATTTTATGGGCTTTGTAGTCCACGAAAATGGGATAGAGATTAATCAGAATAAAACAAAGGCTATCATGGACACCAAAGCACCATCAACTAAGAAAGAGTTGGTATCTTTATTAGGAAAGATAAATTTCCTGAGGAGATTTATTTCAAATTTAAGTGGTCGAATTCAAGCCTTCTCTCCTCTTTTGCGTCCGAAGCATGGAAATTTCGAGTGGACAAGTGAACATCAAGGGGCATTCGAAAAAATAAAGCAGTATATGATGAATCCACCTATTTTGTCACCACCGAGTGGAAAGAAGCCTATGAGACTGTATATATCAGCTTCAGACACTTCTATGGGTAGTATGTTAGCACAAGAAGATGAAAATGGCATTGAGAGGGCCATATATTACCTAAGTAAGGTATTAAATGATGCAGAAAATAGATATACTTCGATAGAGAAGTTGTGCCTATGTTTGCATTTTTCATGTACTAAACTCAAATATTATATAAAGCCAATATATTTGTATGTCTCTTCCCATTTTGATGTTATCAAGTACATGTTATCAAAGCCAATAATGCACAGTCGAATTGGCAATTGGGCTCTAGCCCTAACTGAGTACTCTTTAGCCTTCATGCCTTTGAAAGCTATGAAGGGGCAAGTAGTCTCAGATTTTATAGTTGATCACGCAGTGGTTGAGACTCCTCAACTCCTAGTTGAGTTGAAGCCTTGGAGATTATTCTTCAACGGTTCCACCCACAAAGAAGGCAGTGGAGTTGGGATTCTACTGATTTTGACTGATGGAATTCCAACAAAACTCAAGTATAGAATTGAAGGACCTTCATGCTCTAACAATGAGGCAGAACACGAAGCCTTAATAGCAGAACTTGAAGCCTTGTTGGAATTGGGGGCAACCAGGGTTGAAATCAAGGGTGACTCAGAACTGGTAATCAAGCAATTAACGAAGGAGTATAAGTGCATCAAGGAGAACCTGGTCATGTATTTCGTTATTGCAAACAGGTTGCTTAAAAAATTCGAATACATAGATATAAAACATGTCCCTAGAATTAAAAATCAAGAGGATAATGATCTAGCACAGATAGCTTCATGATATAAGATCTCAAAGGAGAAGCTAGAGGAATTGGTTAAAGTGAGAGGGAAAGCAAGGGAAACCAAATTATCTCCAAGTGACTTGGAAAGAAATTGTTTAGGTTATGCTAACGAAGAAGAGTTTGAAGTGTTGGCTATTGATACTTTAACAAACACAGATTGGAGATCTTCAATTATAGAGTATCTTAAGGACTCTTCGTTGAACACGGACAGGAAAACCAAGTATAGAGCTTTGTCGTACGTTTTGATGGGAAATGAGCTATTCAAGAAAACTCTAGAAGGCATTTTATTAAAATGTTTGGGTGAGAATGAAGGGTACTTGGCATTATATAACGTTCATAGCGGAAAATGTGGGGCACATCAAGCAGGCCATAAAATGAAATGGTTGCTTTTCAGGTATGGAATGTATTGGCCTACCATGCTGAATGATTGTATAGAATTTGCTAAAGGTTGTCAAGAATGTCAAATACATGCAGGAATCCAACATGCTCCTACAAGTGAGATTCACACAATTATCAAGCCATGGCCATTTAGAGGTTGGGCTTTAGATTTAATTGGAGAAATTTGACCTACTTCATCTAAAGGACAGAAGTACATTCTTGTTGGAATAGACTATTTTACTAAATGGGTCGAAGCAGTGCCTTTGATAAATGTAGATCAAGAAACAATCATAGAATTCATTCAAAAACAAATATTATATAGATTTGGAATCCCAGAAACTATAACAACAGATGAAGGATCATTATTTACTGGTCGAAAGATGCAAGAATTCTCAAAAGAAATAGGATTCAAATTGCTGACATCCACACCTTACTATGCCCAAGCTAACAGACAAGTCGAAGCAGCAAACAAAGTAATCCTTGGTTTAATAAAGAAGCATGTAGGAACAAAACCAAAGATTGGCATAAGACATTAGATCAATTACTTTGGGCTTGTCGCACTTCTCCTAAAGAAGCAACAAATAGTACACCTTTCCAGTTAACGTTTGGACATGATGCAGTTTTGCCTGTCGAAATTTACTTGCAATCAGTACGGATCCAAAAGCAAGGAGAAATCCCATATAACTTATATTGGGAAATGATGATGAATGAGTTGACAGAGCTAGACGAAGAAAGGCTGCGCGCGTTAGAAGTCTTAAGGAGGCAGAAGGAAAGAGTAGCGAGGGCATATAACAAAAAGGTCAAAGTTAAAACTTTTACTTCAAATGATTTAGTTTGGAAAGTTATATTACCTATGGATTAAAAGAATAAAGCTTTAGGGAAATGGTCTCCATATTGGGAAGGACCTTTTCGAATTTTGAAAGCATTCTCAAATAATGCGTATGAGATAGAAGAACTAGCAGAGGATCGAAGGATCCTAAAAGTAAATGGGAAATATTTAAAGAGGTATAAGCCATTTATGCATGAGATGAAGATTGCAACAACGTAGATATCAGAAATCAACATTGCAAGCTAAAATGGCGAATACATATTTCATTCCAAAATATTAATTTTGCCAAAATAGGCTACATACTACAGAGAAATACAAAAGTGATGCATAACACCTAAAATGCACCAACATTAATAAAATAACCGTAAGATACAATTTCAATCATGTCCAAAATGCAACCTCTCTAGATCTATTTTCCCCCACATTTTGTTGCAAGGAAACTGGACAATCCTGCTTCACGCATCTTCTTGATCACCCCCGTTTTTATAAAGATGTGAGTCAAAACTCTTACATAAGGAATGAAAAGGACCTCACCATAGCGTGAGTCCATAATATTTTCCTTGAGATAGTTGAAGATGGCAAGAGGTATATTTATCTTCTCCATGCAAAGAAGAGGATATAGGAACCTAAGGTCTTCAAGCATTATCCTGTCTTGATCTTCCATCCTGGGACGAAAGTTAAAGACAAGAAATTGATGCCAGATCCTGCCTATGAGGGCAGTAAAAGCCTTATTAGGGTCAGTAAATACCACCCTCAGAATGTTAGAGATAAGCTTGCTATCGTATTCAGCAATACGAGCTCCAACGGCTTCACACTTAATCACTTTTGAAATGACGTTGGTAGTGATGGTGATAGGGAAGCCAAAGATGTTGGAATGGATAGCTTCTTTTCCCTCACGGTCCCTATGAATAGTGGAATTCCTCCAGAAGTTGGCAAGAACAGAGGGATAAATAGGTTCATCTAGGATGGTTAGGTAATACTCTAAGTTTTGCTTGGCAAACATAAGTTTGAGGTCTATTTTATGTTCATCAAAATCAATGGGAGAAATAATTCTTTCTTTGATAATGTGAGGAATGTTTTCTCTTTTGAAGGAAGACATGAAAGAGAGAGCGAAAAGGTTTGTTTTGTTTGGAGAAAAAGAAGTTATCGTTGGAAGGGAATGACAAAATAGGAAAAGTGGAGAGGCTTTTATAGAAGTAACCCGTGTTGGGGTTAATTATGCAAAAGCAGTAGTGGTGGGCCACGTGTTGGATCCCTAGAGGGAAGTTGTATAGTCCGCCGCGTTTGTGCCTTGGAAGTTGGAACTAAATCATCACACGTCCAGCACACTTGAGAACTGAATAGACGTTTGGGAAAACGTGTCATGATTAATTAAAGGTTACTTGCTTGGGGTACCCAAAAGTCTAATCAAAGCTTAATGACTATAGGGAACCTAATGGTATGAACAGTCATAATATAGAGGCAATTATTACAGCTAAAGTAATAATTAGATTGAGATATTCAAAGTTGCCAAAATTACAAGTTTTTTCTTAAAAGAAAATTACAAGCAAAAATAATAATAATAAAAAACTGAAGAGACTAAAAGGGAACGGAGGCCTTCATTCGTTGATATTTGATCTTCGCCAAACCTATTTTGTATAGAGAAGCCTCTTGGATTTCCTTCAGTTGAGCAACCTTTGCATCCATGGCAGTGGCTTTTTTAATATGTTCGACGCTTTGTTTTGCCAACTTGTCTGCTTCTATGCTATCCAAGCCTTGAATAGCAGCTTGTTCTGTCTTTGCTTTGGAAAATTTTCCCTTCAGCTCTTCGATTTGAGATTCCCAAAGTTTAATCGAAGAAGAATAATTATTGAAGTTGGTTCATGCTAATTACTGGGCAGCGAGCATTTTCTTGGAGGCTTCATAAGCCAGAAGCGCTTCGTCGAATTTAGTAGATTGACTTGATTTGCGAAGTAGCGTCCACTTCTCTGTTTCGTTCTGCTTGGACTTGATTAATCAGATTTTGAATATCGATAAGGGTTTCACCTACATCTGTGGGGCAAGCAGTGATGTTGATCTTGCCTATCAGTTTTTTAATGCTCGAACCAGCACTCACTTCTGTCTTCAGTTTCTCAAAGAAGTCAACTTCAAAAACAAACTCTTTCACTTGCTTCAAGAGATCATCATAGGATGTTTCAAATGCGCTAGTGCCAGAAGGAGCCGAAGCCCCAGACATACTCTTATCAGAAGAGGACTCTCTCTGAGCCATCATCAGTTTCACGTATTCAAGAGGATCTTTATGCTTCAGAGTAGTCAATTCCTCTTAGTAAGTGGCATAGTTGGGGTTTTGGGTTGCAACAGTTTGAGTAGGATTGGTTTGTGTAGTGTTGGTAGCAGCGGTTTCAACAAGAGGATCCTTATTCACTTCAGGAGTCACCTTTTCCTCAATCTTTCTTTCATTTTGGTCGGAAGTATGTTTAGCGTCCCTAGTGGATTGATCATCATCATAATCTCAGGGAAAATTGGCATGAAGAGGGAGATTGTTAGGAGTTTCTTCAAAATCCTCACCTCCTGAGTTGGCCTCTTGACCGTGTGCCATATCCGTTTCCATGTCTTCGACAGGAGAAGATATCTCTTAATCTTGATGAGCGTCAGTTTGTTCAAGTAGCGGCGCTCCAGTCGAAGATCCTTTTATATGGGCAACATTACTTTGGGGTGGAGACTGGTTCCCTTCATGTGAGGGGTCACCTTGATTGGTGGCAATAGGGATCACAGTTGTTTCCTAAAGGAAAGAATATTAGAATAAAGGAAAGACTTATTTTTCTTTTCGATGAAAGGAAAATAGTAAGAAAGGATTACCGGTTGGGTGTCAGGTTCGGAAGCATTGCTTCCAATGTACTATAAAACCAAGTTTCCAGAAGGCTGAGGCTGGGTTTCTCTGGGAGGAGGAGGAACATTTTTCAGTTAGACATTAGCAGCGTTCATGGATTGATAAGAGGAGATTTTGCCTTGTGCTTCTTTTGTTTCTTCCCTTTTGGTTTGGGAGAAGAAATTTCTTCTTGTTCTTTTACGGCGGCATCACCATTGGATTTCTTCCTTTTGTTTGGCGTCAAGGGAGGTTCGCCACTACCTTGGAAAAGGGAAAGACAAAGGCTTTTAGAAAAAGGAAAGGAATAAAAGATCATATCATTAAATATCTTTGCTTGTTTCGTTGTTTTGGGAGCAACCTCGTCAGCTGGAATTCCTTGACTCGAGGAAGTGGTCATGCCAGAGGCAGTTTTAGCTGCATGTTTATCTTTTCGTGATGTTTTCCTTTCGATGGCTGAAAAAGAAAATAGTTGGTCGAAACATGCACTTTATTAAAGATTAGTAGGTTGAACGGTTGTAAAACCAAGAAATCCAAACATTCCACACCTTGATCCATTGGCGAGGTAATCCTCACTACATCTAAGTCGAAGTGAAGAAAGCCTTTGAAACTGTCTAAGGTGTGTTTGGTTTCCACTAATCTTTTAGCAGGTTTTTGTCGATCATTTGTCAGCTCTTTAAAGAGATCCCCACATACAAACCAATTTGGGTAAGGGGAAAAAATGATAAAGCAAAATCTGCACTTGCTAATTGTGGGAATCGAGGTGGTTCGAACTCAAAAGCCAAGTCATATCTAAACTCAGGTTTTACAGCTTTGAGAGGTTTTCTTTTAGAATTTGTTTTTCGAACTTTTCTTTGAGAATAGGGGCTGCATCACAAACTGTTCGAAGAATTTGGGTAGGCTTGTAGACAGTTTCAAAGTACTTTTGGAATGCTTGGATTTCTTCGCAATGTGTGAGTTTACCTTTGTAAGAATGATCCTGCAAAGATGAAAAATCTTTTGTCAGATTAGCATCGATTTCTTCAGTGGTGTACATATTCATAGAATAGAAGTCCGTCCACCATTGGTTAAACCCTATTGTAGAATAGAATGCTGGTTGGTGTCATACCCCAATTTTTGACCTAAGATACCACCTCATATCATTGCATATGCATCATCTGCATCTCTAACAAATTGCATAGCTTGTGTTTGATACTTGTGACTCAGCAGGATTTAATCAAGAAATCACTCATCAGTACAAGTACAAATCAATTAGGGTTTTGTTCTCCCTTCATTTCAAATGAATCATCTTCATCAACAATCAACATTTGGTCCTCAGAGATTCACTTAACAAGCTTAAAGGCTCTGAATCAACCAAATTAGGGTTTTGACTGAAGATAGCATACTCCTGACTTTTGCTCAGGATTTGATCTAATGACTTGGGACATGACCTCAATACCCCAAGTGCATCATTTTGACCTAATCCATTGGCTCATAACATCTCCTACACAAGGATTGATCAACAGAGAAATTTCAGAACATCAGATTAGGGTTTTGGAACTATCAGGGACTAAAATCAGGGATCACATTTGGGAAACCCTAAAAATCCCCAGGGAATCAATCAAAGGTTTCAATCATCTTCAAATAATCCCTATGACAACATCCAATGGAAATTACATCTCAATTCAAGATCCACAGTCATCAATTTCATCTGGTCGACAATTAGGGTTTTTGACCTAATTCACTGAATAACTGACTTTTTAATCAGGACATGGTGTCACAACTCAAACCATGGCTCAATATCCTCTAATGCTTCAATATGATCCATTCATACCATTCATATGGTGAGGATAGCCTGTTTCATTTGAAATCTCCAGAAACGCGATTCGTCTGAAAAAGTCAACTCAACAAGATCACCATTGACTTTTGGGGAATTTTGGTCAACCATGACTTTTGAAGTTTTGAATCATCAATATATGATATATGAAGTCATTTGATCAAGAAAAATCAAGAAAATCAATCAAGAATCAAAAAGTCAAAAGTTTGACTTTTCATACTTAGAAAAATTTCTAAGTGTTTTTCATGGTTTTTTCCAAACTTTGAAAGGGAATTTCTCAAAATTTCACCTACAAACTGAAAAAAACTTCCAACATGAAAGTTGTAGATTTTGATCCAATGAACAACTTTGACACATATAATTTTTTTTCATAAGATCAACCATTTAAGAGATATGGAGCTTCAAAGTTGGTACTTTTTGAAAACTTCACTTAAAATCTCACTTTCTTCAAAGTTCATGGAAGTTTTTCACCCATTTCCTTAAGAGACTTGAGGAAGCTTTCAACTAGGCTTTTGAAGTATGTAACATGAGCTTTCCAAAATGTCAAAGAGCATGAAAAAATATGGAGTGTAGCCATGGTTTTGAATTTTGACATTAGTGAACTTTTCACTTGAAATTTCAAGTCATTTTGCCAAAGTTATGAACCATTTTGCCAAATGATCCAAGTAATGATTCATAGAAGCAATAATTGAGAGATATTTTCTGATATGATATCAGAATGGAAGAGGATAAGAAGCTTGGGATTTAACCATGGTTTAGTAACTTTTAACCACATGCATTAAATGTAAAAGATTCCTTTCTATCCCTTAAGCCAAATCATCAAACTTTGAAGCAAGTTGCAAAGCTCTGAGTGCAGACTCTTTGGCCTATAAATAGAGGTCCAAACTCCATTCAAAATCACACCAAAGTCACACAAATTATAGGCTTTCTCTTTCTTTCTTAGAATGCAAGTTTCTTAAGTTTCAAAGAGGTAAAATGCTCAACCTCTAAACCTTTGAATTTCTGACCAAAGTGATGCTTCCCACAAACCACAAACATCATATGGGATGTGTTTGATCCACTCACACACTCCAAAAACATCTCAAACTCAAAATCACTACCTCACTTCTCAAATATGCATAATCTAAGCCTTATCATGCCAAAATCCATTCAAGATCATTTCTGTCCAAAATAACACTTCCAACACCTCACATATATCACATATGAACTATCCAAACACTCACATATGATCTGTAACCTCATACTCTTCATATTCGATTCACACTCCAAGGTTATGCAGATCGGGTACCACAGCTTAGCACAGATGAATTCGTATGGTTCCAAGCATCCAGACACCTTCCATAATCATCATTGAAGCTATTCAGATTGATACAAAGCATCTGTAACATCTCCAGATCAAAATCCAATTCTCAGTTTGGCCGTTTTTGAGGTAAGTGCACTTGAACTTCAAACTCATACTTGCACGCATCATAAATGAAATATGAGCATACCATCTTGTTTCTGCACCTATGAGGATCATTAACCCTCAATCAATTGCATCATAACATGATCATACAAGATTTCACATTGAATTTCAGTTCTAGGGTTCTTCGTGTTCATCAGAAAATTGATAGCCTTAGAGTGAAAATAAATGAAATTAAATGATACCATTGTGTTCCTCGTCCAAAACCGAGCAAGATAGACTATCTACTTGATCAAAACAATCCAGTTTCAAAGATTTTCAAAAATCAGTTGAAGGTGTGTTCTTGGCGCCATTTTTGTTTCAGAAATTTCAAATCCAAGTTTTAAAATATAATCAGTTTGATGCGTGTTATTAACAAGCCACAAGCGTGGCTCAGTTGGTTGTGTGTTTTGGCTGGTGAGAGAGAGGGCGTGGGTTCAAACCCTGGCAGGACCAAAAGCTTATTTTTTGCCACTTTTCTCATTCATTTTCTTAACAACTTCACTTAATTAATTAACATAGCAAATTAACTCATTTTAACTTCATTTTTTGCATACTCTTTGTTTAATATACATATTTTATGAATACCAAAAAAAATCATCAAAAAAGATTTATTTAATACATTTTTAAATAGGTTTAAAATGACACATTTTTAAGTGTTTTTAAATACTTCAAATATTGTTTTTTCATTTAATTTTCAAACCTAATCACTTGTCAATATTTTTGTGATCAAACCCTAATCACTTAGGTCTTAATTAAGTATTAAAATTTGATTTTTACTTAATTAAGTTGACTTTTGTCAAATTCAAATCATTTTAAGACGAGCGATCGCGATTCGTTTCAAAAAACGATAAACCATTTCTTTTTGAAACTTTTGATTAAATCTTTTAATTGATCAATTGATTTTCAAAACGATGTGGGGCCTCTCGAATATTAGAGAGTATAAGTCCCTTTTCTTTTTCTTCGTACAGTTTTTTAAACAGAAAACTTTTTCCAAATTACTTCCAAACAGTTTTTAAAACAATAAATCTCACATCTTTTTTCAAAACCATCCACCCTGTTTTATGAAAATAAAACAGGGGCCTCTCGAATATTAGAGAGTATAAGACCCACTCTTTTTTTTTTATACAGTTTTTCTTTGTACAGAAAACTTCTTTCAAAAACAATAAAACTTCTTCAAAATAAAACTTTTTCAAACAATTTTCAAATCATTTTCAAAACAACAAAACTTCAAAACTTTTCAAAAATATCGCCACGGGCCTCCACGTAGGTATAAGTCCCAAGCCCTTTTGTACATACCCATTCCAGTACATGAAATTAGGTATTTCATTGTGCGCCTTTTGTACATATCTCAATCAATCTGTTTTTAAAACTTTGAATAACAAACCAAAAACGAAGGTTTCTTTAAATCTTCCCAAAAATATACCATGGGCCTCCATGTAGGTATAAGTCCCAAGCCCCTTTGTAAATACCTATTTACATAGCTTTGAATAAACTCAAGTGGACCTCTCCCCGAGTGTGAGTCCCGAGCCCTGTGTATACAAATGGATCATGCTTACAGGTATATTTCCTTCATAAACTCCATTATATACACACACTTTGTCATATATGTATAACTGTTCATATTTGTTCATGTACTTGTTCATGTTTGTTCGTACTTGTTCATACTTGTGATTGTGTTATATATGCTTGTTCAACTTAGTACAACACTAGGTTCCCCATAGCCTCCTATTGGGCTTCGTGCAAAGAATCTCCCCTAGTTTAGGTTAGGACATAGAGTATGGTTTCTCGGTGAAATCGCTCTAAGAGCTCAAACCAACTATACCATGCCTCCCCTTGGGCTTTGTACAAACGAGTGACCCTCCCATAGCCTCCTCTTGGGCTTACAATGCAAGGACCCTCGATTGTCCCTCCCATAGCCTCCTCTTGGGCTTACAATGCAAGGACCCTCGGCTAGCCTCCTCTTGGGCTTCGTACAAGGACCCACGGGCTTCTTATAAGCATCCCCCAATATCCAAATCAAATACCCTAGGAGATTAGACATTTTTCATCTCTATGCTAGGAGTATCTCTTATATATCATCACAAACAATCAATCAATCAAACTTTTTCGCCACAAGTCTGGCTAATCAATCAAACTTTTTTGCCACAAGGCTGGCTAATCAATCAAACTGTTTTACCACCGTACTGGATGATTAATCAAAGTTTTTGTCACAAGGCTGACTTCATTGAAACTTTTGCCACAAGGCTGGCTGATTAATCAAAACTTTTTGTCACAAGGCTGACTTCATTGAAAGTTTTTGCCACAAGGCTGGTTAAACAAACAAAAATCAAACAGATGTATGTGATGATATAGATTAGATACATCTAGCATTTAGACGACATTTGTCTATTTTCCTTTGTTTCCACTAGCATAAGTGGGAACTACGATTGCTCTGACTTTCTCAACATCCCTTTGAGAATACGTAGGCACAAGGTCGATCCTTGGCGAGCAAAACAAAACAAAACAAAAAAAAAACCATTCAAACCTTAGCACCCGTAGACCCCGAGCTACAAATGCTCTGATTCCCTCTAGGGGATATGTATGCAGAGGATCGCGATGATCTTTGCGAGCATAATCAAACAAACACCTTAGGTCCCACCTCTTTCTCACAAGAACCTCCACCACAACAAGAATGGAATAAACAAAACAAAGAAACCTATAGAGTACTATAGATACGTTGGGTGCTAATACCTTCCCTTCGTATAACCAACCCTCTTACCCAAGATCTCTCCCCACTTTTAAGGTTATTGCAGCTTTTTTTCCTTTTCCTCTTTTGGAAACAATAAAAAGTTTGGTCGGTACAAAAGAAAAATCATTTTTTTGAGCACTCGAGCCCAAAGAAGGCATCAGGTGTCTCATCCACAAAAAAGAGGAACAAAACGATTTTTCGCCCGCGACAGAAAAATGGCGACTTCACTGGGGATCCATCTTTTTATTGTTTCCAAAAGAAGGGTTATTTCTATTTGTTATGTTTTTATTTTATTCTTGTTACATGTGTGGTTCCTTGTTCTGTTACTTGTGTGATTCTGTTACAAGTGATACATTATGGACAAATCCTAACCCGGATTAAGTACACATAAGAATTAGGTGGAGGGTATAGTCATGTATGGCATACAAGGAGTTCAGTCCTTAAAAAGTCAGCATGAGAATCCTTCCGCTCAGTGGAGGTTCCTTGTTTGTAGTATATGTTTAGCAAGTTCAGTTGCGAAGACATTATTGCTTTCATTGAACTGTAGAAGCTGAGTTGGCTGTAGAACCCCAACCCATCCTGGCCTTATTAGGACGTGGTGCAGAAACGATCCAGGTGAAGACTTGGATAGTTGTCATGCGGAGAACCACACTCAGACGAGTTTTTCTTGAGAATATTTCTAGCTCACAAGTTCAGTTGTGCAAGCCGGTAATATCCGAAAGAAAAATGTAGACTCTGACGTATCAGTAGAACATGTTTTGCAGGTGATAAACCCTAGTACTATCCCATGTTTGGTTCTCTGACCTCATGCTCGTGACGCTGGACCTTTGAACCTATGTGTACCATGTTTGTGTTACCATGTTTGTAGAGTTATGTTTGTAGTACCATGTTTGCGTTACCATGTTTGAACTACCATGTTTGCTTTACCATGTTTGAATATGTGGCATCCACGCATCCATGCATTCATACATTCATTAAAAACCCATCTTTTCCCATAAAAACATGATTTTTCCAAAAAAATTAGAGAAATTTTCCTTGCTAACATTATAGGATTAAGTTATGGAGTGGGTAAAAAGGCATACCAAAAAGTACGATTTCAAAATGCCTAATGTGGAAAGGCTGAAAGAGTTAGCATCTTCTGTACAAGATCCTTCTGATTTTAGGAAAAGCCATGGAAAGCTTTTGCCTATCTTGAACACTCATGTTGATGAAGGACTTCTCAAAACTCTGGTTCAGTTTTATGATCCCGTCTACCGGTGTTTTACCTTTCCAGACTATCAGTTGGTACCAACCTTGGAAGAATACGCCGATCTTTTGGGTATTCCTGTATCTGACAAAATACCTTTCAATGGTTTGGAAGCCATTCCTAAGTCACCAGTCATTGCAGCAAGTATCCACTTGAAGAAATCTGAAATAGAAAGTAATTGGACTACCAAAGGAAACTTTCCGGGTTTAACTTCGCAGTTTCTAATAAAGAAAGCCTTTGATTTCATTGAAACTGGTAGTATGATAGCTTTTGAAGCTGTACTAGCCTTGCTCATCTATGGGTTGGTTTTGTTTCCCAACGTCAACGACTTTGTTGATATCAACACCATAAAGATCTTTCTGATTGGAAATCCTGTTCCGACTTTGCTTGGTGACACGTATTTCTCTATCCATCATAGGAATCGCCAAGGCGGTGGAATCATTGTATGTTGTGCACCTCTTTTGTACAAATGGATTGTTTCACACTTGCCTAAGTCCCCTATTTTCACGGAAAACCGAGAAGGCTTACGTTGGCCTCGAAGACTTATGTCCCTTACTAATAATGATATCCATTGGTATACTCTGGCTCGCTGCGGCACAGAAATCATTGATAGTTGTGGAGAGTTCGCCAACGTACCTCTCATTGGCACACAAGGAGGAATTAACTATAATCCGGTCCTAGCCCGACGACAACTCGGGTATGCAAATTCAGTTAAACCAATTGGTCTCACAGTGGAATGCTACTTTTACCGAGAAGGGGAAGATCCTCAAAGGTTGAAGACAAGAATGGTGAGAGCTTGGTATGACGTCCGAAGAAAAGAAAAAGGTGGGGAAAGAAACTGCATTGCTACAAACGCCTATACCTGCTGGGTAAAGAAAAGAGCAAGGGAATTTCAAATGCCTTATGATTATGAAAAACCCATGTTCCCTGTGGTGTCTCAACTACCCAATGTTCCCATTAACAATGTGGAAGAGTACCAGGAGATTTTAGCCAAGATGAGGTTAGAAAAGGACGCTTGGGAGGAAAAGTTTCGTAAAACTGATGAGGAAAATAGAAAGTTGAAGAAAAGAGTGAAAGATCACGAAGAAACTCTCTATTATCAAGATGGATGGCTCATGAGTAAAGATGAGAAGATTCGTCAGAAAGACGCCGCGATCAGGAGGTACATCAAAGAAAGCAAGAAAAATCTTGAAGCCTCGACAAGCAACGCCCCGACTCCTGATGATTGGAAGAATGTTGTTGACAAGCTGAGAACTGAAAAGGCCGAATTGAAAGCTCACTATGGGAAAGAAATCATGAAGCTCAAGCTGCACAATGCATTTGGTTCTTCGTCTGATGAAGATGCTTAGGATTGTTTAGTTTTTTATTTATCATTTGCTTTTGTAAGGAGCTACGCTCCAATGTTGTAACATTTCCCATTATTGCAAAAAAAAAAAATGAATGAATAAAAGATTTGTTTGTGTTCCAATGTTTGCAAGGAAATAATCTTTAAAATAATTGGAAAAATCATAAATTGCTTTTTGCATACATCATTCTGCATATCGAGTCTGTTGTATAGAGTCTCATCTTTTGGATCTTTCTCCATTAGATCGTCAAGCTGTCGCGTCTCAAAGTTTCTTGACCGCGCTCGCAATCAGATCACAGATACAATACTCGTTCAAGCAGAAGAAGAGTAATGGAACACTCTGAACAAGAGAATATTGAGCTCCGTGGTACAGTGACCACCCTTCAGGAAAAGTTGGAAAATCTCACTACTCTGGTTGACTCTTTAATGGCCGCACAGAATCAGCCGCCGCCACCTAACAGTCAAGCAACGGTAACATCTGAAGTCACTACTCCAGTTTCTACAGTTGCATTCAACATTCCATCTTTCTCCATGCCAGAAGGTTGGGGCCCGCCTTTCAGTTTTGGTACAGGTTTCCGCCATAATTTCTCTGGGGTTCAAACAGCTACAACTGAAGCGCCTGCTGCACAAGGTTCGGCGTTTATTCCACATTCAGGGGTAACTTTTTCCCAAATCACTATGGCACTTTCTCAACCCACTATGACAGTTCCGACCCCTACGGTTCACACTGTTCCTTATGATGGCAATGAGATTTATCATGATCAAGGTGATAGCACAAATCAGCGTAATCTTGTGGAAGATCTCCAAGAACAGTTCAACAAGATTCAATTGGAAGTCAAGGCTATTCGTGGCAAAGATTTGTTTGGAAAGAATGCCCAGGAGCTATGTTTGGTTCCCAGTGTACAAATACCAGCTAAATTCAAGGTCCCAGACTTTGAGAAGTACAAAGGTAGTTCTTGTCCACAAAGTCATCTCGTGATGTATGCCAGAAAGATGTCTACTTATGCAGATAATCATCAGTTGCTTATCCATTACTTTCAAGACAGTTTGACTGGTGCCGCACTGAAGTGGTACACAGGTTTGGATAGCACCAATATTCGAACTTTCAACGATCTAGGCGAGGCCTTTGTCCGACAATACAAGTACAACTCGGATATGGCTCCAGACAGAGATCAGCTTCGATCCATGGCTCAGAAAGACCATGAAGCTTTCAAAGAGTATGCCCAACGATGGAGAGAAACTGCTGCTCAGATTAATCCCCCATTAAAAGAGAAAGAGATGACAAAGATCTTTTTGAATACTCTCAGTCCGTTTTATTATGAACGCATGATTGCTAGTGCTCCAAGTGATTTCACCGAAATGGTAAACATGGGGATGCGTCTAGAAGAAGGGGTCCGAACCGGACGTCTAACTAAAGAAGGTGGATCTTCAAGCGGAACCAAAAAGTTCGGAAGTGGTTTCCAAAAGAAGAAAGAACAAAGTGTTGACATGGTATCCCAAGGAAAGCCAAGAGGAAATATCAATCGTCGACAACAGATTGCTGCTATTGCGCCAGTCGTTAATTCAGCACCGAATCCGGGATTTACCCCACAGTTTCAACAACAACAGCCTCGACCACAGGCTCAGCAGTTTAACAATAATCAGAATCGTGTACAAAGAGCTCCACAGTTTGATCCGATTCCAATGACTTACACAGAATTGTACCCTGCCCTGATTGAAAGAAGCCTTATTCAAACTAAAGCACCACCACCAGTACCTGAGAGACTCCCATGGTGGTACAAAGCAGAGGTCTCATGCCCTTATCATCAAGGAGCACCTGGCCATGATCTTGAGCATTGCATAGCTTTGAAATATGAAGTTCAGAGGTTGGTTAGATCTAATCTTCTCTCTTTCAGAAATTTAAATCCTAATGTGCAAGCAAATCCGCTTCCCAATCATGGAGGGCATGTTGTAAACATGGTATATGGATGTCCTGGCCAATACCGAGTCTATAATATCAACTTCTCAAGAGCAGATTTGGTACAAATGCACGCCACTCTTTGATGGGGGCCGAATTTTCGCCAGCATCACTATGGTTCCTGTAGAATATGTTGCGTGGATCCTCACGGATGTTCGATTGTGAGAAGAGATCTCCAAGTTTTGCTAGATAATGGTACTATTGAGATCTACAGAAATAGGGATGAAAATGAAGTTAACATGATAGGATGTTATCCGCATGAGCTTTTAGTCTCAGATATCAACTCGGAAATGCCTACAGTTAACATCATCGTTCCTCATTTCAACATGCCGGAGCGCATGGAAGTTACTTACAACAAGCCGAAGGTTCCTATTGCTCCTTTGATCATTTGTTTACCTGGACCTGTTCCTTATGACTCTGACAAGGCAGTTCCATACAACTACAATGCGACAATGATAAAGGATGGACAAGAAGTTCCTTTACCAACCCTTTCATCTGTCGTGAACATCGCTGATGTAAGTCGAGTAACAAGAAGTGGACGTGTGTATACTCCACTACCTCCAAAGCAGCCTGTTGCTCCTACAGCCGGACAAAATTCTATCAATACACCAGTGGGGAATCCTGAGGAAACTCCTGTCAGTAATACAAACACTGATGTTGGTCAGTCCAGTGGAACCAATGTCAATCCAGACTTTGATGAAATTTTGAAGCTTATCAAAAGAAGTGAATACAAGATTGTGGATCAGCTTATGCAGACTCCTTCAAAGATCTCAATACTTTCATTGCTTTTAAACTCTGAAGCCCACAGGGAAGCCCTGATGAAGGTCTTGGATCAAGCTTTTGTAGATCATGATGTGACTGTTGATCACTTTGATGGGATAATAGCCAACATAACAGCTTGTAACAATTTAAGCTTCTGTGATGAAGAACTCCCCGAGGAGGGTAAAAATCACAATCTTGCTTTGCACATTTCTATGAACTGTCAGTCAGACTCTTTGTCTAATGTGTTGGTAGACACCGGATCTTCCTTGAATGTGATGCCAAAGACGACTCTTGCTCGCTTGTCATACCAAGGAATGCCTATGAAGTTCAGTGGTGTAGTTGTCAAAGCATTTGATGGATCGCGAAAATCGGTTATTGGCGAAGTCAACCTTCCCATGACAATTGGTCCACATACATTTCAAATCACCTTCCAGGTCATGGACATTCAAGCTGCTTATAGCTGTCTGTTAGGACGACCATGGATCCACGAAGCAGGGGCAGTAACTTCTACGCTCCATCAAAAGTTAAAGTTTGTAACAAATGGAAAATTGGTAACAATAAGTGGAGAACAAGCCTTGATGGTGAGCCATTTGTCCAATTTCTCTTTCATAAGTGCCGATAATGAGGAAGGAACGCAGTTCCAAGGTCTCTCTTTAGAAGACGAATCTTCCAAAAGGAAAGCATCAATCTCTTCTTACAAAGAGGCGGTGAAAGTAGTAAAAGATGGAACTACCACTGGCTGGGGGCAAGTTGTGATCCCGACCAGGAATGAAACCAGAGCAGGACTCGGATGTTCACCAACATTCTCAAACTACACCAAGAAGGATGAAACCCTTCGTCCGATCAAAGAAACGTTCCATAGTGGAGGGTTCCTTAACCCAATTCCTCAAGAGGTTAATGTCCTTATTGAAGAATGCATTGAAGAAGGTCTACCTGATCCTGAAGAAGAATGGAAATGTTATCTCAATGACTCAGGATACATATCTCAGGAAGAACCATATCCTCCGTCACAAAAATCCAAAGGCAAAGAAACTGAGCCTGTTTCTGCAGAAATCTGGGACACCTTGGGACAACCAAGTGGAAAATTTGATTACATGGTGAAATATACTGCACCTGAAAGTTACAAGATTGCGATTGAGGATATCCAACTGTCGCGGGCGAAAAATCGTTGTCTTTTTTCTGGATGAGACACCTGATGCCTTCTTTGGGCTCGAGTGCTCAAAAAAAAATGATTTTTCTTTTGTTTCGACCAAACTTTTTATTATTTCCAAAGGAGGAAAAGGAAAAAAGTTGCAATAACCTAAAAAGTGGGGGGAGAGATCTTTGGGTAAGAGGGTTGGTTATACGAAGGGAAGGTATTAGCACCCAACGTATCTATAGTACTCTATAGGTTTCTTTGTTATGTTTTATTCCATTCTTGTTGTGGTGGAGGTTCTTGTGAAATAGGTGGGACCTAAGGTGTTTGTTTGATTATGCTCGCAAAGATCATCGCGATCCTCTGCATACATATCCCCTAGAGGGAATCACAGCATCTGTAGCTCGGGGTCTACGGGTGCTAAGGTTTGAATGTTTTTTTTGTTTTGTTTTGCTCGCCAAGGATCGACCTTGTGCCTACGTATTCTCAAAGGGATGTTGAGAAAGTCAGAGCAATCGTAGTTCCCACTTAAGCTAGTGGAAGCAAAGGAAAATAGACAAATGTCGTCTAAATGCTAGATGTATCTAATCTATATCATCACATACATCTGTTTGATTTTGTTTGAAAATCTTTTCATTATAAGCCCGGGGCCATGCCACTTAGGGTGCTTAGAATGATAAAGATGTTTTTGTGTTTAACCAGCCTTGTGGCAAAAGTTTCAATGAAGTCAGCCTTGTGACAAAAACTTTGATTAATCAGCCAGCCTTGTGGCAAAAGTTTCAATGAAGTCAGCCTTGTGACAAAAACTTTGATTAATCATCCAGTACGGTGGTAAAACAGTTTGATTGATTAGCCAGCCTTGTGGCAAAAAGGTTTGATTTTTGATTGATTGATTGTTTGTGATGATATATAAGAGATACTCCTAGTATAGAGATGAAAAATGTCTAATCTCCTAGGGTATTTGTTTTGGATATTGGGGATGCTTATAAGAAGCCCGTGGGTCCTTGTACGAAGCCCAAGAGGAGGCTATCCGAGGGTCCTTGCATTGTAAGCCCAAGAGGAGGCTATGGGAGGGACAATCCAGGGTCCTTGCATTGTAAGCCCAAGAGGAGGCTATGGGAGGGACACTCGTTTGTACAAAGCCCAAGGGGAGGCATGGTATAGTTGGTTTGAGCTCTTAGAGCGATTTCACCGGGAAACCATACTCTATGTCCTAACCTAAACTAGTGGAGATTCTTTGCACGAAGCCCAATAGGAGGCTATGGGGAACCTAGTGTTGTACTAAGTTGAATAAGCATATACAACACAAACACACATATGAACAAGTACGAACAAATATGAACAAGTACATGAACAAATATGAACAGTTATACATATATGACAAAGTGTGTGTATATAATGGAGTTTATGAAGGAAATATACCTGTAAGCATGATCCATTTGTATACACGGGGCTTGGGACTCACACTCGGGGAGAAGTCCATTTGAATTTATTCAAAGCTATGTAAACAGGTATTTACAAAAGGGCTTGGGACTTATACCTACATGGAGGCCCATGGTATATTTTTGGGAAGATTTAAAGAAACCTTCATTTTTGGTTTGTTATTCAAAGTTAAAAACACATTGATTGAGATATGTACAAAAGGCATACGATGAAATACCTAACTTCATGTACTGGAATGGGTATGTACAAAAGGGGCTTGGGACTTATACCTACATGGAGGCCCATGGTATATTTTTACAAAACATGGTTGACTGTTTATTTACAGACACGTTGTTTGAAAAAACGGTTTGAAGATTTGTTTTGAAAGAGTTTTCTGTACAAAGAAAAACTGTATAAAGAAAAGGAAAGGGACTTATACTCTCTAATATTCGAGAGGCCCATGTTTTATTTTCATAAAACATGGTGGATGGTTTAAAAAAGAGTTGAAAGATTTGTTTGTAAAAAAAAACTGTTTGGAAGTTTATTTGGAAAAAGTTTTCTGTTAAAACAAAAACTGTACAAAGAAAAACGAAAGGGACTTATACTCTCTAATATTCGAGAGGCCCCTGTTTTATTTTCATAAAACAGGGTGGGTAGTTTTTGAAAAAAAAAGATGTGAGATTTATTGTTTTAAAAAACAGTTTGAAAAGTATTGTTTTGAAAAAGTTTTCTGTACAAAGAAAAACTGTAAAAGGAAAAAAAAGAGTGGGTCTTATACTCTCTAATATTCGAGAGGCCCCTGTTTTATTTTCATAAAACAGGGTGGATGGTTTTGAAAATGATTTGAATGATTTGAAAATGAATTGATTACTGTTTTGAAAAGATTTTGTTAAGAAGTTTTTATTTTAAAAAAGAAAGTTTTATTATTAAAAAACTGTACAAAAAGAAAAGAAATGGGACTTACACTCTCTAATATTCGAGAGGCCCCACATCGTTTTGAAAAACAATGAGTTGCATGATTTGAAAGTGAATTGATTACTGTTGTGAAAACAGTTGATTGAGTTTTAGGCTTACCTCGAAGAATGAGAAATCAGATTTCTGAGTTTGAGGTGTTACCGTGATCCTCAAGATGTGCTTGGAATAAATTAGGATCTCAAGAGATATTAAGCATCCTCACCAGCAGAAAAGAACATTGGATAAGCTCACAGCTTTCAGCAATTCCATGATCATCCAGTAATTGTTTATGGAATTCTACAGCAAATGGAAGACCAAACAAAACAGAGAACAACAGAGAAATAATCTCGAAGTCTCGGATGAAGTTAGAAAATTCAAATGATATGTGTAATAGTAATCAAATAAAATTTACATGATTAACTACACAAAATTAATATGAAAATATCAAATTCAAATAAAAAATTAATTCTAAGAGAAGATATTTTGTGGTTTTTTTCATGAAAAGATAAAATAATTAGAAACACAAACTAAAATATGCATCTAATATATTTTTGTTGTTTTTTTTATGAGAAGAAGAAAATAATTAGAAACATAAATAAAAATATGTATCTAATATATTTTTTTGGAGTTTTTTAATATCTTAAAAAAAACATACTTCTAAACATATTAAAAATATTTCTAAGAAAACTCAAATCTTAAAATATATTTTTTTGTCATTTTTTAATAAGGATTAGAAAAATTAAACTATATCCTATATTAAAAATAAAATACTAAGTCTTATGAAAATATTTATAGAAAAAATAAAAAAATAAAGGAGAGTTAGTTAAAAAAGAAACTAATTAAATGGGCCGGGGGGTTTAAACTGAAATGGGAGGTGCAGGCCCAATTGGTTTAAAGCTGAATAAAATTAAAAAAAAAGAGATTGCTGGGCCGGACCGGGTCGGGTCAGTGTGACCCGGATCCATCCCATCTCCTAAAACACACTCGGGTTAGAAGACAGAAAAACAAAAAAAAACCTAAAACTATGGGAGTGAGGCAGCGCCTCCATCTCTCTCTCATTTCACGATTCTGGGGAAAAAAACTCAGAAATAAAACTCTCTCCTCTCTCTTGATGAACGACATCAACAACAACGCTCAGCTACGGCCACAACGGCAAAATCCTCTCCCTCGGTTTTTCTTCACTCGCGGTGAACAACAACAACAGCTTTCGGTTTTCCTCTCACTCGCGAATCTCTCTCGGTTTCGCTCTCACTGAGTTACTCTTTCAAACTCGTTCTCTGCTTGCGATTGAACAGCAACAATTCGGTTTCTCTCCCTGCGAAACAAAACCAGTGGCAACCTGTGTGGCTCTCAATTCTCTTTCTCGGAGTAACAACAACAGTAACAATTTCTCATCAAAAATTTCACGGTGGCTATGGAGGAACAAACCAGGTTTGTTATGTTCTCCTCTTATCTCTCACGGAACCAAGATTTTACCAGTTAAAATTTCAAACTTATTGTTATCACAGTTCAAGTTCAGGTTAAAACACACAAGAAATCTAGAGCTTAGCAAATATAATGATTCTGGGCGTTTTTTTTTGTTTTTACAGGAAGAATAAGGTTCACAGCAATATCATTGAGAGAGTAAGCGCGGAATCAATTTACCTGCGGCAATGAGGTGTTTGCTGGATTTTGTTGAAGGTATGTGCTATTTACTTATGCCCTTTAGAATCTGCTGTAAGTTCGTTGTAGCTACTGTGTTGATTCTGAATTCCAAGTCTGAACCGCTACTGTGTTGTTACGGCTTCGAACTTATCACGAATTGTTGCTGTTGCACTTCTGAAGTGTGAATTGTTGTTTTGACAGGGTTGTCTGTGTTTCTTCTTGCAGATTCGGCCCTTGCAAGTGAGCAAGAAGCGTGTACTCGCCGGCTGTTGTGTTGAAGATGATGTGGGGGCTGCCACTGAAGTTCAAAGGTATGGTTTCGAACCTTTCTTTTTTTCTGGAAATTCGGGTGGTGTTGTTGAAGGACACCCTCGAATTGTTATTGAACCGGTTATGAACTTTTGAACTTGTTGCAAATTGTTTTTTTCCTTATGTGAATTTGATTTAATAAAGAACAAACTTTGAATTGTTATTTGAAACAAGTTTGGATTGTCACCAACAATTCTTCTAACAACTTTTCTTTTTCTTTTTTGTAGGCTTTTGATGAAGGTGATGCCATAACACCTCTCTTTTTGGATTTATGGGATACTTGAAGTTCAACTTCAAGTGGTTGGAAGCTTGAAGATGAAGATCTTCAAGTAAGGTATGAAGAACTACCTTCTCCTCCTTCCTTACTTTGGAACTAAGAAACTTTACAATTATGAGAGAATTGAGAAAGCAAGTAATTAAGGTTGCTTTGGTGTCTTTTGCTTCAAAGAGATCATTTCCTATTTATAGGCAAAGCTTAGGATGTGTTAGGAATTAGGAAACTTGATTGGAATGTTATGGTCATTGCAAGAATAGGAATATATTCTTCATCATTGCAAGAATAAGAATAAGAATATATTCTTCATCATTGCAAGAATAAGAATAAGAATAAGAATATATTCCTTATGTCATTATGCAAAGATATTCTCATGATATAAGCCATGTGTGTAAATTTTTATGTCATTTTATGATATCTCTAAGTTGCATAATTTTATGACATAAAAATCTCTCTTTGACATTCTTTGACTTTTGCTAATTTCACCCCTCTTTTTGTTTCTTTTTTCATGTTGCATGAGGACCTTTGAAGAAAGAATGAAGAAATTTGAACTTGAAGAATGAAGACTTTGAAGAATGAAGAATTCAAGAAAGTCTTTGAAGTTTTTTTCTTTTTTCTTGTAATTCATTCCAACTTGAAAAATGTATGAACTTTGTATTCTTGAAATGATGTAATTCTTGAACTTTAGATAAAGTTCCTTTTGTAATCCATGTGTAACTTAGAACTTGTTTTATGTAAAAGAATTCCATTTGGAAATATTCTTTTAGAATCTTGAATGAAATTGTATGGAACTTGAATATTTCTTGAATGAATTTCAAATGCAATTTTCTATGTCTTGAATCAATTCTTGAATTCCTTTGAATGATCCTTTTTCAAAAGTAAATGGTGGAATATTCTTGAAGTAGTGAAGTTTGTTCTTGCACCAATGAACTTCTAATTCTTGAATTTATGGTTTTAAACCATACTTGAAATAATCTTTCAACAAATGGACTAAGAGATATTCCTTGCAATTTCAGTGAAATTTCCATGAATTGTTTCAGACTTGTACCAATTTTCAAATAATCCATATGAATCAATTCTTCACCATGATGAATCCATAAGAGTCGCGGAATAAATTCCAAACAAATCTCTTGAATCACACAAATGGCAATGGCGCATAAAAGCTGGAAAACCGCCATGAACATGAAATTATCTTGCAAAGAACGAGTGATTGAATGAAGAATCCTAATTTGGTCGATTCAAAGCCTTCGAGCTTATTGAAGTGAATCTTTAAGGACCAAATGGTGACTGTGGATCTTGAATTGAGATATAATTTCCATTGGATATTGTCATAGGGATTATTTGAGGATGATTGAAACCTTTGATTGACTTCCTGGGGATTTTTAGGGTTTCCCAAATGTGATCCCTGATTTCAGTCCCTGATAGTTCAAAACCCTGATCTGAGGATTTGTCTGATCAATCTTTGTGTAGGAGATATTCTGAGCCAATGGATTAGGTCAAAGTGATGTACTTGGGGTCTTGAGGTCATGTCCCAAGCCATTAGGTCAAATTCTGAGCAAAAGTCAGGAGTATGCTGTCTTCAGTCAAAACCCTAATTCAGTCGATTCAAAGCTGTTGAGTTTGTTGAAGTGAATCTCTGAGGACCAAATGTTAATTGTTGATGAAGATAGTTCTTTTGAGATGAAGGGAGAACAAAACCCTAATTGATTATTACTTGTACTGATGAGTGATTTCCTGATTAAATCCTGCTGAGTCACAAGTAACAAACACAAGCTATGCAGTTTGTTAGAGATGCAAATGATGCATATGCAGATGATATGAGGTGGTATCTTAGGTCAAAAATTGGGGTATGACAGATGCCCCTATTTAAGTTTCTTCAACCTGAGACATGAAGATTGAAAATCTTCGTTTTGATAGGGTGGAAGAGACTTAAATATCAGAAGACGCGAATTTTGGACCTAAGATACCAAAATTGCGAATGATGCAAGGATATCTTTACCGAGGGATATCAAGAACTGACTCCACTGGGGAAAAGAGATTGGGAAGGATGTCTCAATCCGTTTTAGGAAGAGAATCCGTTTTTTCCGGAAAGCAAGTGTATGCTTCGCCTGGGAATGATAGATTTGTAAGAAAAGCTTACCTATCGACATTACCGACTATCTGCATGGGGATAGACTTGTTTAATAATGCGAAGGTGAAGGTATGAAACTGCATTACCGACTATCAGCATGGTGACAGACTTAACATGGTAAAAAGAGTTTCAAAGGTTCGGTTAATATTATCGACTATCAGCATTGGGATAGACATGTTTAATAATATAACCAGAACAAAAGGTCACCGACTACCAGCCTCGTGATAGCGGTTTTGAAGACATGATCAATTATCAGCCGAGTGATAAAACGATCTCGGAGACTTTGCTAGGGAAATTACCGGTTATTCAGCCTTGTGAACAGTAATAAGGCCCTGATTGTCAAATGGTCTTCATGATTGATTTCCTTGAGAGGAAAAAAAACTTTTGAAAGAGACATAAACTGCTCAGATGATGAGGCTATTGTTTATTGTCTGTTTTTCACGACTCTGTTTGGGGAATCGGAATTTGAATCTCTGGTAAAGACAAGGTTCTAACCAAGAATGAATTGGAAAGAAATAGTCAAACAAGACTTTGTACCCATGAGGAATGAACTCGAATGGGGATTTTCTCCTTTGTTTTGGAGAGGAGAAACTAAAGCAACCTTCTTCCACGAGGAATGATCTCAGTGGGGAACTGGAGAAAGAATATGTTTTTTTTTTGCTTATGGGTGACGACCTACTTGGAGAGATGACACGCCCATATTTGTTTCTTTTTCTTCTTTTTTTTCTTTTTTCGAGGATAGATATATCCTGAACAAGTGAATATTGAGGCAAACATTCAAAAATGCAAGAATGCATAAATGATGCAAATATGTATGAATGATGAATGTCAAGAATGTAGCATGCATATCGACAATACTGACGGACAAAGAAGTATATACTGGAGATGGACCGACGTCGCAATACAACCAGATATTTGGCAAATGTTTTTCAACACGGTGTGGATAACACAGGTGATGAACGGTGTTGCGTGCTTTAAACTTCTCTGGGGAAGACGAGCATCTTTTCTCATTAAGATGAAAGAACCTCTTCACTGGAGATTGGAGATCTTCTTCATTGGGGATAAAAGACGTTCTTCACTGGGGATAGAAGAGCTTCTTTACCTCGAGGGGTAATTGCTTCAAGAATTCTTTTCGGGGACAAGAATACCGTTGTCTCAACAATTTTTCCCGGGAGAATCCTTTTTGTTCATCCTATGGAGACGACTGCTGATGTTCCTTCCGTTGTTCACAACTTAAAGGAAAATTTCGCTTTTATTTTGAAAAAGAAAAGTGAAGTAAATTCATTTAAAACTTTTTTTCTTTTTTTCAAAAACGAATAACACAATTAAAGCGTCATTTTGTAAGCTAAAAGAAATTAGAGATTGCAAACAAATGGGCACAAGGCTCAAATTTATTTAATAGGATGGTAATCAGCTAAAGGCGTGATTCCATGGAGTATTTACAAAAGTAGGAAATGGTAATTATGCGGAAAAGGCTACATTGAAAGCAATAACCACTATTCCCCCTAACAACTTTGAGTTCCAACTGTGCTTGTCGCTTCAGATTGGCGATGATTTGATTGAAGATCCTTTGATGAAGTATAGACTCTTCAGGTGACGAAGTAAGGACTGATGCAGTTACTTTGTCATAAATCCCTAATTTTTGCCTAGATTGCCCTTTCAGGTTTTCAATCTACCAGGATGAATTTTTTCTGTTTATTGTCTCTAATTTTTGCCTGGACCGCCCTTTCGGATTTTCAGTCCACCGAGACGCTCATTTTTGCCTAAGTCGCCCTTTGCGGGTTTTCGACTTACCGAGCTGTTCTTTTGTATTTTTTAGACAAAGTATTTCTTGACTGCATCTGCATTCACAGGATGTGGGAGTTCATCACCATCCATGGTAGTAAGAATCATGGCACCGCCAGAAAATGCTCTTTTGACAACATACGGGCCTTCATAATTAGGAGACCATTTGCCCCTAGAATCTGGTTGAAAAGACAAGATCTTTTTAAGCACAAGGTCGCCTTCTTGAAATTCACGAGGTCGAACCTTTTTGTTGAAAGCTTGTTTCATCCTTGCTTGGTATAACTGTCCATGGCATAGAGCAGTCATACGTTTTTCTTCGATTAAGTTCAACTGATCGTATCTACTTTGACACCATTCAGCCTCTGATAACTTAGTCTCCATGAGGACTCTCATTGATGGAATTTCGACTTCTACGGGGAGCACAGCTTCCATGCCGTATACTAGAGAAAAGGGAGTTGCCCCTGTTGAAGTACGCACTGAGGTACGGTACCCATGTAAAGCAAATGGCAGCATTTCATGCCAGTCTTTGTAAGTGACGACCATTTTCTGGACGATCTTCTTAATGTTCTTGTTGGCAGCTTCAACGGCGCCGTTCAATTTTGGTCTGTAAGGAGAAGAGTTATGATGCTCAATCTTGAATTCCTCACACAATTCTTTCATCATCTTGTTATTCAGGTTTGAACCATTATCAGTAATGATCTTGCTGGGAATACCATATCGACAAATGATGTTATTCTTGATAAACCTCACAACCACTTGTCTTGTAACATTGGCGTAAGATGCTGCTTCGACCCATTTGGTGAAGTAATCAATTGCTACCAAGATGAAACGATGACCGTTTGAAGCTTTCGGTTCGATCATTCCAATCATGTCGATACCCCACATGGAGAAAGGCCACGGAGATGAGAGAACGTTGAGTAGAGTCGGCGGCACATGGATCTTATCTGCGTAGATCTGGCACTTGTGACATCTCTTCACGTGTTTGTAACAATCAGATTCCATTGTCAACCAATAGTATCCTGCTCTTAAGATCTTCTTGGACATTGCATGCCCATTTGAATGAGTTCCAAAGGACCCTTCATGCACTTCATGCATTAATATGTCTGCTTCGTGTCTGTCCACGCATCTGAGCAAAACCATGTCGAAATTTCTTTTGTATAGCACATCTCCGTTCAGGAAGAAACTGCCAGAAAGTCTCCTTAGAGTTTTCTTATCTTTGTTTGATGCCCCAAGCGGGTACTCTTGAGTTTGAAGGAAGCGTTTGATGTCGTGGAACCACGGTTTATCATTGATGACTGTTTCAGTTGCAAACACATAGGCGGGCCTTTCAAGGCGCGTAATTCTGACTGTAGGCATATCGTTCCAATGATTGACTTTGAACATGGAAGATAAAGTAGCCAAGGCGTCTGCCATTCGATTCTGATCTCGAGGTATATGATGCAATTCAACCTTGTTGAAGAAAGTCAATAGACGTCTTGCATAATCTCTGTAAGGAATCAAGCCAGGGTGATAAGTTTCCCACTTGTCTTTGATTTGGTTGATCACGAGAGCGGAATCTCCATATATGTCAAGGATCTTGATCCTTAAGTCAATGGCTTCTTCGAGACCCATGATACAAGCTTCATATTCTGCGATGTTGTTGGTGCAATCAAATAGCAATCTGGCGGAGAACGGGATATGAGTACCCTTGGGAGTGATGATTATTGCCCCAATTCCATTGCCAAAAGCGTTTACTGCTCCATCAAAAATTAGGCCCCATCTGGATCCAGGCTCAGGACCTTCTTCTGGTAACGGTTCATCACAATCTTTCATCTTCAAGTACAAGACATCTTCATCAGGAAAGTCAAACTTGAGAGATTGATATTCATTGATTGGTTGATGCGCCAAGTGATCGGCGAGAATGCTTCCCTTGACCGCTTTTTGAGCATGGTATTCAATGTCATATTCGGATAACAGCATTTGCCATCGGGCAATCCTTCCTGTTAAGGCAGGCTTTTCAAAGACATACTTGATCGGATCCATTTTGGAGATTAACCAAGTAGTATTATTGATCATGTATTGGCGGAGACGTTTTGAAGCCCAAGCCAAAGCACAACATGTTTTTTCGAGCATGGAGTAACGAGACTCACAATCCGTGAATTTCTTACTCAAGTAATAGATGGCATGCTCCTTCTTACCGGTTTCATCTTGCTGTCCAAGCATACAACCCATGGATTCTTCCAACACAGTAAGGTACATGATTAATGGTCTTCCTTCAACTGGAGGAATCAATATTGGTGGTTCTAACAGGTACTCTTTGATACTGTCGAACGCTTTTTGGCAATCTTCAGTCCATACAACCCCTTGATCTTTGCGGAGAAGCTTGAAAATTGGCCCACAAGTAGCAGTCATTTGAGAGATAAATCTGGAGATATAGTTCAATCGTCCGAGAAATCCTCTTACTTGCTTTTCAGTTTTTGGTGCAGGCATCTCTTGAATAGCTCTGACTTTGTCGGGATCTACTTCAATTCCTCTTTGGCTGACAATGAAACCCAAGAGTTTTCCAGATCTAACCCCAAAAGTACATTTGTTAGGATTCAAGCGAAGCTGATATTTCCTTAGTCGTTGAAACAACTTCAAAAGGTATTCAATATGTTCTTCTTCTGTGCTGGACTTGGCTATCATGTCGTCCACATAAACTTCAATTTCTTTATGCATCATGTCATGAAAGAGAGTAGTCATTGCCCTTTGGTAAGTTGCGCCTGCATTCTTTAATCCAAACGGCATCACTTTGTAGCAAAATGTACCCCATGGGGTGATGAAAGATGTCTTCTCCATGTCTTCAGGAGCCATCTTAATCTGATTATAACCGGAGAACCCGTCCATGAAGGAAAAGACGTTGAACTTAGCGGTGTTATCAACCAGCATGTCGATATGTGGTAATGGAAAGTCATCTTTTGGACTGGCCTTGTTCAAGTCACGGTAGTCAACACACATTCTGACTTTGCCATCTTTTTTCGGAACTGGCACTATGTTGGCCAACCATTGAGGATACTCTGAGGTGACAAGAAAACCTGCGTCGAGTTGCTTCTGAACTTCCACTTTGATCTTGTTAGCCATATCAGGGTGAGTCCTTCGTAATTTCTGCTTAACTGGCGGACATTCTGGCTTCAATGGCAAGTAATGCTGAACAATATTGGTATCCAACCCAGGCATGTCTTGGTAGGACCAGGCAAACACGTCAACATATTCTTTGAGAAGGTCTGTCAACTTACTCTTGATATCAGCATCAAGCAGCGATCCAATGGTCACTTCTTTTTTGTCTTCTTCAGAACCCAAGTTGATCTTTTCTAAAGGCTCTTTGTGAGGCAGAATGGCTCTTTCCTCGTGCTTAAGTAATCGAGAGATCTCGTCCGGAATCTCCTCTTCTTCCTCTTCCTCGGCTTCGAACACAGGAAACTCAAAGTTGGGAGAGGGCATAGGGTTATTGCATTCAATGGGTTTATCAATAGTAAATCTGCACATGTGATTTATATTTATTTCAGAAAATTTATGAATGCAAGAGTGTATGCAGATTTTTTTTTGAAAAGTTTTTTTTTTTTATTTATTTTTTTTTATTTTGGTTTTTTAGGATTACCATTTCCAGAAAAAGCAAAAATAAAACATATAATGTAGGGAATTCAAAATGACACTTTATTTATGATTCATCTTTGAAACAAAGCCCTAAACACAAACTCATTTGTCTTGGGCAGGACAAAGAGGGAAACTTTTAAAACAAAGCCCTATACACAAAGTTATTTGGGCGGAACATTTAAAAGCAAAGCCCTATAAAACATCTCTCTGCTTTGGGCCAGGCAGGAGGTCAAAATAACAGCGAGGTGATTACTTTGAGCGGCGAACAACATTTGGAACGTCGACAGCTTTCCAGTAGCAACGAACTCCTCTGTGTATTATGTATTCAGGAAAATTCTCCCCAGAATTATCTTCAGTATTGACATTGACCGCTGGTCGAGCAGGATTTGAAGGTCCTGGTTTGTCACCCTTGTTCTTTGTAGAGTTGAAACGGTCTTCTTCTACTTCTTGAAGAGCATAAGACGAGTCACAATCTTCAGAATTTTCAGGATGTGTTTCCCAGTCTTCAGGATGAAGAGACTCATTGTCAGCGACACTTTCTGAGTCAGTTGCGGGACCATCTTCCCCTTCATCTTCAAAAATGGCATTTATGTGATAGTAACCATCTTCAGGATTATGAACCTTGGCAGATACATCGAATCCGAAATCTTCAGTAACTTCAGGCTGCTGAGAAAATTGACAGGGCTGATAAGCCTCTTCTGGTTGACTATTATATTCAAAGGAATCTCCCCATCCAGTTGGTTGGATATCCTCAATCGCAATCTTGTAACTTTCAGGTGCAGTGTATTTCACCATATAATCAAATTTTCCACTTGGTTGTCCCAAAGTGTCCCAGATTTCTGCAGGAACAGGCTCAGTTTCATTGCCTTTGGATTCTTCTGAAGGAGGATATGGTTCTTCCTGAGATATGTATCCCGAGTCA
This sequence comes from Vicia villosa, assembly GCF_029867415.1. Taxonomy (NCBI): domain Eukaryota; kingdom Viridiplantae; phylum Streptophyta; class Magnoliopsida; order Fabales; family Fabaceae; genus Vicia; species Vicia villosa. The sequence goes on from NC_081180.1 coordinate 170,731,211, forward strand.
TTGAGATAACATTTCCATTCTTCTTCAGGATCAGGTAGACCTTCTTCGATGCATTCCTCAATAAGGACATTGACCTCTTGAGGAATTGGGTTAAGGAACCCTCCACTATGGAACGTTTCTTTGATCTGACGAAGGGTTTCATCCTTCTTGGTGCAGTTTGAGAATGTTGGTGAACATCCGAGACCTGCTCTAGTTTCATTCCTGGTCGGGATCACAATTTGCCCCCAGCCAGTGGTAGTTCCATCTTTCACTACTTTTACTGCCTCTTTGTAAGAAGAAATTGATGCTTTCTTTTTGGAAGACTCGTCTTCTAAAGAGAGACCTTGGAACTGAGTTCCTTCCACATTATCAGCACCGATGAAAGAGAAATTGGATAAATGACTCACCATTAAGGCTTGCTCCCCACTTATTGTTACCAATTTTCCATTTGTCACAAACTTTAACTTTTGATGGAGCGTAGAAGTCACTGCCCCTGCTTCGTGGATCCATGGTCGTCCCAACAGACAGCTATAAGCAGCTTGAATGTCCATGACCTGGAAGGTGATTTGAAATGTATGTGGACCAATTGTCATGGGAAGGTTGACTTCACCGATAACAGATTTTCGCGATCCATCAAATGCTTTGACAACTACACCACTGAACTTCATAGGCATTCCTTGGTAAGACAAGCGAGCAAGAGTCGTCTTTGGCATCACATTCAAGGAAGATCCAGTGTCTACTAACACATTGGACAAAGAGTCTAACTGACAGTTCATAGAAATGTGCAAAGCAAGATTGTGATTTCTGCCCTCCTCGGGGAGTTCTTCATCACAGAAGCTTAAATTGTTGCAAGCAGTTATGTTGGCTATTATCCCATCAAAGTGATCAACAGTCACATCATGATCTACAAAAGCTTGATCTAAGACTTTCATCAGGGCTTCCCTGTGGGCTTCTGAATTCAACAGCAATGAAAGTATTGAGATCTTTGAAGGAGTCTGCATAAGCTGATCCACAATTTTGTATTCACTTCTTTTGATAAGCTTCAAAATTTCATCAAAGTCTGGATTGACATTGGTTCCACTGGATTGGCCAACATCAATGTTTGTATTACTGACAGGAGTTTCCTCAGGATTCCTCACTGGCGTATTGACAGGATTTTGCCTGGTCGCAGGAGCAACAGGCTGCTTTGGAGGTAGTGGAGTATACACACGTCCACTTCTTGTTACACGACTTACATCAGCGATGTTTACGACAGATGAAAGAGTTGGTAAAGGAACTTCTTGTCCGTCCTTTATCATTGTGGCATTGTAGTTGTATGGAACTGCCTTGTCAGAGTTATAAGGAACAGGTCCAGGTAAACAAATGATCAAAGGAGCAATAGGAACCCTTGGCTTGTTGTAAGTAACTTCCATGCGCTCAGGCATGTTGAAATGAGGAACGATGACGTTAACTGTAGGCATTTCCGAGTTGATATCTGAGACTAAAAGCTCATGCGGATAACATCCTATCATGTTAACTTCATTTTCATCCCTATTTCGGTAGATCTGAAGAGTACCATTATCCAACAGAACTTGGAGATCTCTTCTCACAATTGAACATCCGTGAGGATCTACACAGCATATTCTACAGGAACCGTATTGATGCTGGCGAAAATTCTGCCCCCGACAAAGAGTGGCGTGCATTTGTACCAAATTGGCTCTTGAGTAATTGATATTATAGACCCGGTATGGACCAGGACATCCATACACCATGTTTACAACGTGCCCTCCATGATTGGGCAGCGGATTTGCTTGCACATTTGGATTCAAATTTCTGAAAGAGAGAAGATTAGATCTAACCAACCTCTGAACTTCATATTTCAAAGCTATGCAATGCTCAAGATCATGGCCAGGTGCTCCTTGATGATAAGGGCATGAGACCTCAGCTTTGTACCACCATGGGAGTCTCTCAGGTACTGGTGGTGGTGCTCTAGTTTGAACGAGACCTTTTTCAATCAAAGCAGGGTACAATTCTGTATAGGTCATTGGAATCGGATCAAACTGTGGAGCTCTTTGCACACGATTCTGATTATTGTTCAGCTGCTGAGCCTGTGGTCGAGGCTGTTGTTGCTGAAACTGTGGGGTAAATCCCGGATTCGGTGCTGAATTAACGACTGGCGCAATAGCAGCAATCTGTTGCCGACGATTGATATTTCCTCTTGGCTTCCCTTGGGATACCATGTCAACACTTTGTTCTTTCTTCTTTGGGAAACCACTTCCGAACTTTTTGGTTCCACCCGAAGATCCACCTTCTTTAGTCAAACGTCCTGTTCGGACTCCTTCTTCTAGACGCATCCCCATGTTTACCATTTCGGTGAAATCACTTGGAGCACTAGCAATCATGCGTTCATAATAAAACGGACTGAGAGTATTCAAGAAGATCTTTGTCATTTCTTTTTCTTTTAACGGTGGATTAATCTGAGCAGCAGTTTCTCTCCATCGTTGGGCATACTCTTTGAAAGCTTCATGATCTTTCTGAGCCATGGACCGAAGCTGATCTCTGTCTGGAGCCATATCCGAGTTATACTTGTATTGTCGGACAAAGGCCTCACCTAGGTCATTGAAAGTCCGAATATTAGTGCTATCCAAGGCTGTGTACCACTTCAGTGCGGCACCAGTCAAACTGTCTTGAAAGTAATGGATAAGCAACTGATGATTATCTGCATAAGTAGACATCTTCCTGGCATACATCACAAGATGGCTTTGTGGACATGAACTTCCTTTGTACTTCTCAAAGTCTGGGACCTTGAACTTAGCTGGTATTTGTACACTGGGAACCAAACATAGCTCCTGGGCATTCTTTCCAAACAAATCTTTGCCACGGATAGCTTTAACTTCCAGTTGAATCTTGTTAAACTGCTCTTGGAGATCTCCCACAAGATTACGCTGATTTGTGCTATCACCCTGATCATGGTAAATCTCATTGCCATCATAAGGAACAGTGTGAACCGTAGGGGTCGGAACTGTCATAGTGGGTTGAGAAAGTGCCATAGTGACTTGAGAAAAAGTTACCCCCTGATTTGGAGTAAATGCTGAACCTTGCGCAGCAGGCGCTTCAGTCGTAGCTGTTTGAACCCCAGAGAAATTATGGCGGAAACCTGTACCAAAGCTGAAAGGCGGGCCCCAACCTTCTGGCATGGAGAAAGATGGAATACCGAATGCAACTGTAGAAACTGGAGTAGTGACTTCAGATGTTACCGCTGCTTGACTGTTGGGTGGCGGCGGCTGATTCTGTGCGGCCATTAAGGAGTCAACCAGAGTAGTGAGACTTTCCAACTTTTCCTGAAGGGTGGTCACTGTACCACGGAGCTCAATATTCTCTTGTTCAGAGTGTTCCATTACTCTTCTTCTGTTCGAACGAGTATTGTATCTGTGATCTGATTGCGAGCGCGGTCGAGAAACTTTGAGACGCGACAGCTTGACGATCTAATGGAGAAAGATCCAAAAGATGAGACTCTATACAACAGACTCGATATGCAGAATGATGTATGCAAAAAGAAATTTATGATTTTTCCAAACATTTTTTAAGATTATTTCCTTGCAAACATTGGAACATAAACAAATCTTTTATTCATTCATTATATTATTTTTTTTTTTTTGCAATAATGGGAAATGTTACAACATTGGAGCGTAGCTCCTTACAAAAGCAAATGATAAATAAAAACTAAACAAATCCTAAACATCTTCATCAGATGAAGAACCAAATGCATTGTGCAGCTTGAGCTTCATGATTTCTTTCCCATAGTAAGCTTTCAACTCGGCCTTTTCAGCTTTCAGTTTGTCGACAACATTCTTCCAATCATCAGGAGTCGGAGCGTTGCTTGTCGAGGCTTCAAGATTCTTCTTGCTTTCTTTGATGTATCTTCTGATTGCGGCATCTTTCCGACGAATCTTCTCATCTTTGCTCATGAGCCATCCATCTTGATAATAGAGGGTTTCTTCGTGATCTTTCACTCTTTTCCTCAACTTTCTATTTTCCTCATCAGTTTTACGAAACTTTTCTTCCCAAGTGTCTTTTTCTAACCTTATCTTGGCTAAAATCTCTTGGTATTCTTCCGTAGTGTCAATGGGAATGTTGGGTAGTTGAGACACCACAGGGAACATGGGTTTTTCATAATCATAAGGCATTTGAAACTCCTTTGCTCTTTTCTTTACCCAGCAGGTATAGGCGTTTGTTGCAATGCAATTTCTTTCCCCACCTTTTTCTTTTCTTCGGACGTCGTACCAAGCTCTCACCATTCTTGTCTTCAACCTTTGAGGATCCTCCCCTTCTCGGTAAAAGTAGCATTCCACTGCGAGACCAATTGGTTTAACTGAATTTGCATATCCGAGTTGTCGTCGGGCTAGGACCGGATTGTAGTTAATTCCTCCTTGTGTGCCAATGAGAGGTACGTTGGCGAACTCCCCACAACTATCAATGGTTTCTGTACCACAGCGAGCCAAGGTATACCAATGAATATCATTATTAGCAAGAGACATAAGTCTTCGAGGCCAACGTAAGCCTTCTCGGTTTTCCGTGAAAATAGGGGACTTAGGTAAGTGTGAAACAATCCATTTGTACAAAAGAGGTGCACAACATACAATGATTCCACCACCTTGGCGATTCCTATGATGGATAGAGAAATACGTGTCACCAAGCAAAGTCGGAACAGGATTTCCAATCAGAAAGATCTTTATGGCGTTGATATCAACAAAGTCGTTGACGTTGGGAAACAGAACCAACCCATAAATGAGCAAGGCTAATACAGCTTCAAAAGCTATCATGCTACCAGTGTCAATGAAATCAAAGGCTTTCTTTATTAGAAACTGCGAAGTCAAACCCGGAAAATTTCCTTTGGTAGTCCAATTACTTTCTATTTCAGATTTCTTCAAGTGGATACTTGCTGCAATGGCTGGTGATTTAGGAATGGCTTCCAAACCATTGAAAGGTATTTTGTCAGACACAGGAATACCCAAAAGATCGGCGTATTCTTCCAAGGTTGGTACCAACTGATAGTCTGGAAAGGTAAAACAACGGTAGACGGGATCATAAAACTGGACCAGAGTTTTGAGAAGTCCTTCATCAACATGAGTGTTCAAGATAGGCAAAAGCTTTCCATGGCTTTTCCTAAAATCAGAAGGATTTTGTACAGAAGATGCTAACTCCTTCAGCCTTTCCACATTAGGCATCATACTTTTTGGTATGCCTTTTTACCCACTCCATAACTTAATCCTATAATGTTTGCAAAGAAAACTCTCTAAATTTTTTTGGAAAAATCATGTTTTTATGGAAAAAGATGGGTTTTTTTTAATGAATGTATGAATGCATGGATGCGTGGATGCCACATATTCAAACATGGTAAAGCAAACATGGTAGTTCAAACATGGTAACGCAAACATGGTACTACAAACATGGTAATTCAAACATAGTACACATAGGTTCAAAGGTCCAGCGTCACGAGCATGAGGTCAGAGAACCAAACATGGGATAGTACTAGGGTTTATCACCTGCAAAACATGTTCTACTGATACGTCAGAGTCTACATTCTTCTTTCGGATATTACCGGCTTGCACAACTGAACTTGTGAGCTAGAAATATTCTCAAGAAAAACTCGTCTGAGTGTGGTTCTCCGCATGACAACTATCCAAGTCTTCACCTGGATCGTTTCTGCACCACGTCCTAATAAGGCCAGGATGGGTTGGGGTTCTACAGCCAACTCAGCTTCTACAGTTCAATGAAAGCAATAATGTCTTCGCAACTGAACTTGCTAAACATATACTACAAACAAGGAACCTCCACTGAGCGGAAGGATTCTCATGCTGACTTTTTAAGGACTGAACTCCTTGTATGCCATACATGACTATACCCTCCACCTAATTCTTATGTGTACTTAATCCGGGTTAGGATTTGTCCATAATGTATCACTTGTAACGGAATCATACCAGTAACAGAACCAAGGAACCACACATGTAACAAGAATAAAATAAAACATAACAAATAGAAATAACCCTTTCTTTGGAAACAATAAAAAGATGGTCCCCAGTGAAGTCGCCATTTTTCTGTCGCGGGCGAAAAATCGTTGTCTTTTTTCTGGATGAGACACCTGATGCCTTCTTTGGGCTCGAGTGCTCAAAAAAAATGATTTTTCTTTTGTTTCGACCAAACTTTTTATTATTTCCAAAGGAGGAAAAGGAAAAAAGTTGCAATAACCTAAAAAGTGGGGGGAGAGATCTTTGGGTAAGAGGGTTGGTTATACGAAGGGAAGGTATTAGCACCCAACGTATCTATAGTACTCTATAGGTTTCTTTGTTATGTTTTATTCCATTCTTGTTGTGGTGGAGGTTCTTGTGAAATAGGTGGGACCTAAGGTGTTTGTTTGATTATGCTCGCAAAGATCATCGCGATCCTCTGCATACATATCCCCTAGAGGGAATCAGAGCATCTGTAGCTCGGGGTCTACGGGTGCTAAGGTTTGAATGTTTTTTTTGTTTTGTTTTGCTCGCCAAGGATCGACCTTGTGCCTACGTATTCTCAAAGGGATGTTGAGAAAGTCAGAGCAATCGTAGTTCCCACTTAAGCTAGTGGAAGCAAAGGAAAATAGACAAATGTCGTCTAAATGCTAGATGTATCTAATCTATATCATCACATACATCTGTTTGATTTTGTTTGAAAATCTTTTCATTATAAGCCCGGGGCCATGCCACTTAGGGTGCTTAGAATGATAAAGATGTTTTTGTGTTTAACCAGCCTTGTGGCAAAAGTTTCAATGAAGTCAGCCTTGTGACAAAAACTTTGATTAATCAGCCAGCCTTGTGGCAAAAGTTTCAATGAAGTCAGCCTTTTGACAAAAACTTTGATTAATCATCCAGTACGGTGGTAAAACAGTTTGATTGATTAGCCAGCCTTGTGGCAAAAAGGTTTGATTTTTGATTGATTGATTGTTTGTGATGATATATAAGAGATACTCCTAGTATAGAGATGAAAAATGTCTAATCTCCTAGGGTATTTGTTTTGGATATTGGGGATGCTTATAAGAAGCCCGTGGGTCCTTGTACGAAGCCCAAGAGGAGGCTATCCGAGGGTCCTTGCATTGTAAGCCCAAGAGGAGGCTATGGGAGGGACAATCCAGGGTCCTTGCATTGTAAGCCCAAGAGGAGGCTATGGGAGGGACACTCGTTTGTACAAAGCCCAAGGGGAGGCATGGTATAGTTGGTTTGAGCTCTTAGAGCGATTTCACCGGGAAACCATACTCTATGTCCTAACCTAAACTAGTGGAGATTCTTTGCACGAAGCCCAATAGGAGGCTATGGGGAACCTAGTGTTGTACTAAGTTGAATAAGCATATACAACACAAACACACATATGAACAAGTACGAACAAATATGAACAAGTACATGAACAAATATGAACAGTTATACATATATGACAAAGTGTGTGTATATAATGGAGTTTATGAAGGAAATATACCTGTAAGCATGATCCATTTGTATACACGGGGCTTGGGACTCACACTCGGGGAGAAGTCCATTTGAATTTATTCAAAGCTATGTAAACAGGTATTTACAAAAGGGCTTGGGACTTATACCTACATGGAGGCCCATGGTATATTTTTGGGAAGATTTAAAGAAACCTTCATTTTTGGTTTGTTATTCAAAGTTAAAAACACATTGATTGAGATATGTACAAAAGGCGTACGATGAAATACCTAACTTCATGTACTGGAATGGGTATGTACAAAAGGGGCTTGGGACTTATACCTACATGGAGGCCCATGGTATATTTTTACAAAACATGGTTGACTGTTTATTTACAGACACGTTGTTTGAAAAAACGGTTTGAAGATTTGTTTTGAAAGAGTTTTCTGTACAAAGAAAAACTGTATAAAGAAAAGGAAAGGGACTTATACTCTCTAATATTCGAGAGGCCCATGTTTTATTTTCATAAAACATGGTGGATGGTTTAAAAAAGAGTTGAAAGATTTGTTTGTAAAAAAAAACTGTTTGGAAGTTTATTTGGAAAAAGTTTTCTGTTAAAACAAAAACTGTACAAAGAAAAACGAAAGGGACTTATACTCTCTAATATTCGAGAGGCCCCTGTTTTATTTTCATAAAACAGGGTGGGTAGTTTTTGAAAAAAAAAGATGTGAGATTTATTGTTTTAAAAAACAGTTTGAAAAGTATTGTTTTGAAAAAGTTTTCTGTACAAAGAAAAACTGTAAAAGGAAAAAAAAGAGTGGGTCTTATACTCTCTAATATTCGAGAGGCCCCTGTTTTATTTTCATAAAACAGGGTGGATGGTTTTGAAAATGATTTGAATGATTTGAAAATGAATTGATTACTGTTTTGAAAAGATTTTGTTAAGAAGTTTTTATTTTAAAAAAGAAAGTTTTATTATTAAAAAACTGTACAAAAAGAAAAGAAATGGGACTTACACTCTCTAATATTCGAGAGGCCCCACATCGTTTTGAAAAACAATGAGTTGCATGATTTGAAAGTGAATTGATTACTGTTGTGAAAACAGTTGATTGAGTTTTAGGCTTACCTCGAAGAATGAGAAATCAGATTTCTGAGTTTGAGGTGTTACCGTGATCCTCAAGATGTGCTTGGAATAAATTAGGATCTCAAGAGATATTAAGCATCCTCACCAGCAGAAAAGAACATTGGATAAGCTCACAGCTTTCAGCAATTCCATGATCATCCAGTAATTGTTTATGGAATTCTACAGCAAATGGAAGACCAAACAAAACAGAGAACAACAGAGAAATAATCTCGAAGTCTCGGATGAAGTTAGAAAATTCAAATGATATGTGTAATAGTAATCAAATAAAATTTACATGATTAACTACACAAAATTAATATGAAAATATCAAATTCAAATAAAAAATTAATTCTAAGAGAAGATATTTTGTGGTTTTTTTCATGAAAAGATAAAATAATTAGAAACACAAACTAAAATATGCATCTAATATATTTTTGTTGTTTTTTTTATGAGAAGAAGAAAATAATTAGAAACATAAATAAAAATATGTATCTAATATATTTTTTTGGAGTTTTTTAATATCTTAAAAAAAACATACTTCTAAACATATTAAAAATATTTCTAAGAAAACTCAAATCTTAAAATATATTTTTTTGTCATTTTTTAATAAGGATTAGAAAAATTAAACTATATCCTATATTAAAAATAAAATACTAAGTCTTATGAAAATATTTATAGAAAAAATAAAAAAATAAAGGAGAGTTAGTTAAAAAAGAAACTAATTAAATGGGCCGGGGGGTTTAAACTGAAATGGGAGGTGCAGGCCCAATTGGTTTAAAGCTGAATAAAATTAAAAAAAAAGAGATTGCTGGGCCGGACCGGGTCGGGTCAGTGTGACCCGGATCCATCCCATCTCCTAAAACACACTCGGGTTAGAAGACAGAAAAACAAAAAAAAACCTAAAACTATGGGAGTGAGGCAGCGCCTCCATCTCTCTCTCATTTCACGATTCTGGGGAAAAAAACTCAGAAATAAAACTCTCTCCTCTCTCTTGATGAACGACATCAACAACAACGCTCAGCTACGGCCACAACGGCAAAATCCTCTCCCTCGGTTTTTCTTCACTCGCGGTGAACAACAACAACAGCTTTCGGTTTTCCTCTCACTCGCGAATCTCTCTCGGTTTCGCTCTCACTGAGTTACTCTTTCAAACTCGTTCTCTGCTTGCGATTGAACAGCAACAATTCGGTTTCTCTCCCTGCGAAACAAAACCAGTGGCAACCTGTGTGGCTCTCAATTCTCTTTCTCGGAGTAACAACAACAGTAACAATTTCTCATCAAAAATTTCACGGTGGCTATGGAGGAACAAACCAGGTTTGTTATGTTCTCCTCTTATCTCTCACGGAACCAAGATTTTACCAGTTAAAATTTCAAACTTATTGTTATCACAGTTCAAGTTCAGGTTAAAACACACAAGAAATCTAGAGCTTAGCAAATATAATGATTCTGGGCGTTTTTTTTTGTTTTTACAGGAAGAATAAGGTTCACAGCAATATCATTGAGAGAGTAAGCGCGGAATCAATTTACCTGCGGCAATGAGGTGTTTGCTGGATTTTGTTGAAGGTATGTGCTATTTACTTATGCCCTTTAGAATCTGCTGTAAGTTCGTTGTAGCTACTGTGTTGATTCTGAATTCCAAGTCTGAACCGCTACTGTGTTGTTACCGCTTCGAACTTATCACGAATTGTTGCTGTTGCACTTCTGAAGTGTGAATTGTTGTTTTGACAGGGTTGTCTGTGTTTCTTCTTGCAGATTCGGCCCTTGCAAGTGAGCAAGAAGCGTGTACTCGCCGGCTGTTGTGTTGAAGATGATGTGGGGGCTGCCACTGAAGTTCAAAGGTATGGTTTCGAACCTTTCTTTTTTTCTGGAAATTCGGGTGGTGTTGTTGAAGGACACCCTCGAATTGTTATTGAACCGGTTATGAACTTTTGAACTTGTTGCAAATTGTTTTTTTCCTTATGTGAATTTGATTTAATAAAGAACAAACTTTGAATTGTTATTTGAAACAAGTTTGGATTGTCACCAACAATTCTTCTAACAACTTTTCTTTTTCTTTTTTGTAGGCTTTTGATGAAGGTGATGCCATAACACCTCTCTTTTTGGATTTATGGGATACTTGAAGTTCAACTTCAAGTGGTTGGAAGCTTGAAGATGAAGATCTTCAAGTAAGGTATGAAGAACTACCTTCTCCTCCTTCCTTACTTTGGAACTAAGAAACTTTACAATTATGAGAGAATTGAGAAAGCAAGTAATTAAGGTTGCTTTGGTGTCTTTTGCTTCAAAGAGATCATTTCCTATTTATAGGCAAAGCTTAGGATGTGTTAGGAATTAGGAAACTTGATTGGAATGTTATGGTCATTGCAAGAATAGGAATATATTCTTCATCATTGCAAGAATAAGAATAAGAATATATTCTTCATCATTGCAAGAATAAGAATAAGAATAAGAATATATTCCTTATGTCATTATGCAAAGATATTCTCATGATATAAGCCATGTGTGTAAATTTTTATGTCATTTTATGATATCTCTAAGTTGCATAATTTTATGACATAAAAATCTCTCTTTGACATTCTTTGACTTTTGCTAATTTCACCCCTCTTTTTGTTTCTTTTTTCATGTTGCATGAGGACCTTTGAAGAAAGAATGAAGAAATTTGAACTTGAAGAATGAAGACTTTGAAGAATGAAGAATTCAAGAAAGTCTTTGAAGTTTTTTTCTTTTTTCTTGTAATTCATTCCAACTTGAAAAATGTATGAACTTTGTATTCTTGAAATGATGTAATTCTTGAACTTTAGATAAAGTTCCTTTTGTAATCCATGTGTAACTTAGAACTTGTTTTATGTAAAAGAATTCCATTTGGAAATATTCTTTTAGAATCTTGAATGAAATTGTATGGAACTTGAATATTTCTTGAATGAATTTCAAATGCAATTTTCTATGTCTTGAATCAATTCTTGAATTCCTTTGAATGATCCTTTTTCAAAAGTAAATGGTGGAATATTCTTGAAGTAGTGAAGTTTGTTCTTGCACCAATGAACTTCTAATTCTTGAATTTATGGTTTTAAACCATACTTGAAATAATCTTTCAACAAATGGACTAAGAGATATTCCTTGCAATTTCAGTGAAATTTCCATGAATTGTTTCAGACTTGTACCAATTTTCAAATAATCCATATGAATCAATTCTTCACCATGATGAATCCATAAGAGTCGCGGAATAAATTCCAAACAAATCTCTTGAATCACACAAATGGCAATGGCGCATAAAAGCTGGAAAACCGCCATGAACATGAAATTATCTTGCAAAGAATGAGTGATTGAATGAAGAATCCTAATTTGGTCGATTCAAAGCCTTCGAGCTTATTGAAGTGAATCTTTAAGGACCAAATGGTGACTGTGGATCTTGAATTGAGATATAATTTCCATTGGATATTGTCATAGGGATTATTTGAGGATGATTGAAACCTTTGATTGACTTCCTGGGGATTTTTAGGGTTTCCCAAATGTGATCCCTGATTTCAGTCCCTGATAGTTCAAAACCCTGATCTGAGGATTTGTCTGATCAATCTTTGTGTAGGAGATATTCTGAGCCAATGGATTAGGTCAAAGTGATGTACTTGGGGTCTTGAGGTCATGTCCCAAGCCATTAGGTCAAATTCTGAGCAAAAGTCAGGAGTATGCTGTCTTCAGTCAAAACCCTAATTCAGTCGATTCAAAGCTGTTGAGTTTGTTGAAGTGAATCTCTGAGGACCAAATGTTAATTGTTGATGAAGATAGTTCTTTTGAGATGAAGGGAGAACAAAACCCTAATTGATTATTACTTGTACTGATGAGTGATTTCCTGATTAAATCCTGCTGAGTCACAAGTAACAAACACAAGCTATGCAGTTTGTTAGAGATGCAAATGATGCATATGCAGATGATATGAGGTGGTATCTTAGGTCAAAAATTGGGGTATGACACCAACCAACTGGATGGGGAGATTCCTTTGAATATAATAGTCAACCAGAAGAGGCTTATCAGCCCTGTCAATTTTCTCAGCAGCCTGAAATTACTGAAGATTTCAGCTTCAACGCATCTGCCAAGGTTTATAATCCTGAAGATGGTTATTATCACATAAATGCCATTTTTGAAGATGAAGGGGAAGATGGTCCCGCAACTGACTCAGAAAGTGTCGCTGACAATGAATCTCTTCATCTTGAAGACTGGGAAGAACATCCTGAAAATTCTGAAGATTGTGACTCGTCTTATGCTCTTCAAGAAGTGGAAGAAGACCGTTTCAACTCTACAAAGAACAAGGGTGACAAACCAGGGCCTTCAAATCCTGCTCGACCAGCGGTCAATGTCAAAACTGAAAATAATTCTGAGGAGAATTTTCCTGAATACATAATACACAGAGGAGTTCGTTGCTACTGGAAGGCTGTCGACGTTCCGAATGTTGTTCGCCGCTCAAAGTAATCACCTCGCTGTTATTTTGACCTCCTGCCTTGCCCAAAGCAGAGAGATGCTTTATAGGGCTTTGCTTTTAAATGTTCCGCCCAAATAACTTTGTGTATAGGGCTTTGTTTTTAAAAGTTTCCCTCTTTGTCCTGCCCAAGACAAATGAGTTTGTGTTTAGGGCTTTGTTTCAAAGATGAATCATAAATAAAGTGTCATTTTGAATTCCCTACATTATATGTTTTATTTTTGCTTTTTTTGGAAATGGTAATCCTAAAAAACCAAAATAAAAAAAAAACTTTTTCAAAAAAATCTGCATACACTCCTGCATTCATAAATTTTCTGAAATAGATATAAATCACATGTGCAGATTTACTATTGATAAACCCATTGAATGATATAACCCTATGCCCTCTCCCAACTTTGAGTTTCCTGTGTTCGAAGCCGAAGAAGAGGAAGAAGAGGAGATCCCGGACGAGATCTCTCGATTACTTAAGCACGAGGAAAGAGCCATTCTTCCTCACAAAGAGCCTTTAGAAAAGATCAACTTGGGTTCTGAAGAAGACAAAAAAGAAGTGACCATTGGATCGCTGCTTGATGCTGATATCAAGAGTAAGTTGACAGACCTTCTCAAAGAATATGTTGACGTGTTTGCCTGGTCCTACCAAGACATGCCTGAGTTGGATACCAATATTGTTCAGCATTACTTGCCATTGAAGCCAGAATGTCCGCCAGTTAAGCAGAAATTGCGAAGGACTCACCCTGATATGGCTAACAAGATCAAAGTGGAGGTTCAAAAGCAACTCGACGCAGGTTTTCTAGTCACCTCTGAGTATCCTCAATGGTTGGCCAACATAGTGCCAGTTCCGAAAAAAGATGGCAAAGTCCGAATGTGTGTTGACTACCGTGACTTGAACAAAGCCAGTCCAAAAGATGACTTTCCATTACCACATATCGACATGCTGGTTGATAACACCGCTAAGTTCAACGTCTTTTCCTTCATGGACGGGTTCTCCGGTTATAATCAGATCAAGATGGCTCCTGAAGACATGGAGAAGACATCTTTCATCACCCCATGGGGTACCTTTTGCTACAAAGTGATGCCGTTTGGATTAAAGAATGCAGGCGCAACTTACCAAAGGGCAATGACTACTCTCTTTCATGACATGATGCATAAAGAAATTGAAGTATATGTGGACGACATGATAGCCAAGTCCAGCACAGAAGAAGAACATATTGAATACCTTTTGAAGTTGTTTCAACGACTAAGGAAATATCAGCTTCGCTTGAATCCTAACAAATGTACTTTTGGGGTTAGATCTGGAAAACTCTTGGGGTTCATTGTCAGCCAAAGAGGTATTGAAGTAGATCCCGACAAAGTCAGAGCTATTCAAGAGATGCCTGCACCAAAAACTGAAAAGCAAGAGGATTTCTCGGACGATTAAACTATATCTCCAGATTTATCTCTCAAATGACTGCTACATGTGGGCCAATTTTCAAGCTTCTCCGCAAAGATCAAGGGGTTATATGGACTGAAGATTGCCAGAAAGCGTTCGACAGTATCAAGGAATACCTGTTAGAACCACCAATATTGATTCCTCCAGTTGAAGGAAGACCACTAATCATGTACCTTACTGTGTTGGAAGAATCCATGGGCTGTATGCTTGGACAGCAAGATGAAACTGGTAAGAAGGAGCATGCCATCTATTACTTGAGTAAGAAATTCACAGACTGTGAGTCTCGTTACTCCATGCTCGAAAAAACATGTTGTGCTTTGGCTTGGGCTTCAAAACGTCTCCGCCAATACATGATCAACAACACTACTTGGTTAATCTCCAAAATGGATCCGATCAAGTATGTCTTTGAAAAGCCTGCCTTAACAGGAAGGATTGCCCGATGGCAAATGCTGTTATCCGAATATGACATTGAATACCGTGCTCAAAAAGCGGTCAAAGGAAGCATTCTCGCCGATCATTTGGCGCATCAACCAATTAATGAATATCAATCTCTCAAGTTTGACTTTCCTGATGAAGATGTCTTGTACTTGAAGATGAAAGATTATGACGAACCGTTACCTGAAGAAGGTCCTGAGCCTGGATCAAGATGGGGCCTAATTTTTGATGGAGCAGTAAACGCTTTTGGCAATGGAATTGGGGCAATCATCATCACTCCCAAGGGTACTCATATCCCATTCTCCGCCAGATTGCTATTTGATTGTACCAACAACATCGCAGAATATGAAGCTTGTATCATGGGTCTTGAAGAAGCCATTGACTTAAGGATCAAAATCCTAGACATATCTGGAGATTCAGCCCTCGTGATCAACCAAATCAAAGACAAGTGGGAAACTTACCACCCTGGCTTGATTCCTTACAGAGATTATGCAAGACGTCTGTTGACTTTCTTCAACAAGGTTGAATTGCATCATATACCTCGAGATCAGAATCGAATGGCAGACGCCTTGGCTACTCTATCTTCCATGTTCAAAGTCAATCACTGGAATGATATGCCTACAGTCAGAATCACGCGCCTCGAAAGGCCCGCCTATGTGTTTGCAACTGAAGCAGTCATCGATGATAAACCGTGGTTCCACGACATCAAGCGCTTCCTTCAAACTCAAGAGTACCCACTTGGGGCATCAAACAAAGATAAGAAAACTCTAAGGAGACTTTCTGGCAGTTTCTTCCTGAATGGAGATGTGCTATACAAAAGAAACTTCGACATGGTTTTGCTCAGATGCGTGGATAGACACGAAGCAGACATGTTAATGCATGAAGTGCATGAAGGGTCCTTTGGAACTCATTCAAATGGGCATGCAATGTCCAAAAAGATCTTAAGAGCAGGATACTATTGGTTGACAATGGAATCTGATTGTTGTAAACACGTGAAGAGATGTCACAAGTGCCAGATCTACGCAGATAAGATCCATGTGCCACCGACTCTACTCAACGTTCTATCATCTCCGTGGCCTTTCTCCATGTGGGGTATTGACATGATTGGAATGATCGAGCCGAAAGCTTCAAACGGTCATCGTTTCATTTTGGTAGCAATTGATTACTTCACCAAATGGGTCGAAGCAGCATCTTACGCCAATGTTACAAGACAAGTGGTTGTGAGGTTTATCAAGAATAACATCATTTGCCGATATGGTATTCCCAGCAAGATCATTACTGACAATGGTTCAAACTTGAACAACAAGATGATGAAAGAATTGTGTGAGGAATTCAAGATTGAGCATCATAACTCTTCTCCTTACAGACCAAGAATGAACGGCGCCGTCGAAGCTGCCAACAAGAACATTAAGAGGATCGTCCAGAAAATGGTCGTCACTTACAAAGACTGGCATGAAATGCTGCCTTTTGCTTTACATGGGTACCGTACTTCAGTGCGTACTTCAACAGGGGCAACTCCCTTTTCTCTAGTATACGGCATGGAAGCTGTGCTCCCCGTAGAAGTTGAAATCCCATCAATGAGAGTCCTCATGGAGACTAAGTTATCAGAGGCTGAATGGTGTCAAAACAGATACGATCAGTTGAACTTAATCGAAGAAAAACGTATGACTGCTCTATGCCATGGACAGTTATACCAAGCAAGGATGAAACAAGCCTTCAACAAAAAGGTTCGACCTCGTGAATTTCAAGAAGGCGGCCTCGTGCTTAAAAAGATCTTGTCTTTTCAACCAGATTCTAGGGGCAAATGGTCTCCTAATTACGAAAGCCCGTATGTTGTCAAAAGAACATTTTCTGGCGGCGCCATGATTCTTACAACCATGGATGGTGATGAACTCCCACATCCTGTGAATGCTGATGCAGTCAAGAAATACTTTGTCTAAAAAATACAAAAGAACAGCTCGGTAAGTCGAAAACCCGCAAAGGGCGACTTAGGCAAAAATGAGCGTCTCGGTTGACTGAAAACCCGAAAGGGCGGTCCAGGCAAAAATTAGAGACAATAAACAGAAAAAAAATCATCCTGGTAGATTGAAAACCTGAAAGGGCAATCTAGGCAAAAATTAGGGATTTATGACAAAGTAACTGCATTAGTCTATACTTTGTCACCTGAAGAGTCTGTACTTCATCAAAGGATCTTCAATCAAATCATCGCCAATCTGAAGCGACAGGCACAGTTGGAACTCAAAGTTGTTGGGGGGAATAATGGTTATTGTTTTCAATGTAGCCTTTTCCGCATAATTACCATTTCCAACTTTTGTAAATACTCCATGGAATCACGCCTTTAGCTGATTTCCATCCTATTAAATAAATTTGAGCCTTGTGCCCATTTGTTTGCAATCTCTAATTTCTTTTAGCTTGCAAAATGACGCTTTAATTGTGTTATTCACTTTTGAAAAAAAAAAGAAAAAAAGTTTTAAATGAATTTACTTTCCCTTTTTCAAAATAAAAGCGAAACCTTCCTTTGAGTTGTGAACAACAGAAGGAACATCAACAGCTATCTCCATAGGATGAATCAAAGATTATGATAGGTAAAGAAGCTCTTCTATCCCCAGAGGAAAAAGTTCTTCTATTCCCAGTAAAGAAAGTCTTCTATCCCCAGTGTCGAAGATTTTCCATCTCCAGTAAAGAAGATTCTTCCATCTCAGTGAGAAAAATTGCTCATCTTCCCCAGAGAAGTTTAAAGCACGCAACACCATTCATCACCAGTGCTATCTACAACGTGTTGAAAAACATTTGCCAAGTATCTGGTTGTATTGCGACGTCGGTCCCTCTCCAGTATACTTCATTGTCTGTCAGTATTGTCAGTATGCATGCTACATTCATGACATTCATCATTCATACATATTTGCATCATTTATGCATTCTTGCATTTTTCAATAATCGCTTGTTCAGGATATATCTATTCCCAAAAAAAAAAAAAGAAGAAAAAAGAAACAGGTATGGGTGTGTCATCTCACCAAGTAGGTTGTCACCCATAAGCAGAAAGAACATTTTCTTTCTCCAGTTCCCCACTGAGATCATTCCTCGTGGAAGAAGGTTGCTTTAGTTTTCTCCTCTCAAAACGAAGGAGAAAATCCCCAGTTGAGTTCATTCCTCATGGGTACAAAGTCTTGTTTGACCGTTTCTTTCCAATGCATTCATGGATAGAACCCTGTCTTTACCAAAGATTCAAATTCCGATTCCTCAAACAGAGTCGTGAAAAATAGACCATAAGCAATAGCCTCATCATCTGAGCAGCTTATGTCTCTTCCAAAAGATTTTTCCTCTCAAGGAAATCAATCATGAAGACTATTTAACAAATCAGGGCCTTATTACTGTTCACAAGGCTGAATAACCAGTAATTTCCCTAGCAAAGTCTCCAGGATCATTTTTCATGTCTTCAAAACCACTATCACGAGGCTGGTAGTCGGTACCCTTTTGTTCTGGTTATATTATTTAACATGTCTATCACAAGGCTGATAGTCGGTAATATTAACCGAACCTTTGAAACTATTTTTACCTTGTCAAGTCTATCACAATGCTGGTAGTCGGTAGTATAGTTTCATACCTTTCACCTTCGCATTATTAAACAAGTCTATCCCCATGCTGATAGTCGATAATGTCGATAGGTAAGCTTTTTCTTACAAAGCTATCATTCCCCTGTGAAGCACACACTTGCTTTCCCGAAAAAAAAAAAAAAAAAAAAAAAAAAAAACGGATTCTCTTCCTAGAGCGGATTGAGACATCCTTCCCGATCTCTTGTTCCCAGTGGAGTCAGTTCTTGATATCCCCTTGGTAAAGATATCCTTGCATTATTCGCAATTTTGGTATCTTAGGTCCAAAATTCGCGTCTTCTGATATTTAAGTCTCTTCCACCCTATCAAAATGATGATTTTCAATCTTCATGTCTCAGGTTGAAGAAACTTAAATAGGGGCATCTGTCATACCCCAATTTTTGACCTAAGATACCACCTCATATCATTGCATATGCATCATCTGCATCTCTAACAAATTGCATAGCTTGTGTTTGATACTTGTGACTCAGCAGGATTTAATTAAGAAATCACTCATCAGTACAAGTACAAATCAATTAGGGTTTTGTTCTCCCTTCATTTCAAATGAATCATCTTCATCAACAATCAACATTTGGTCCTCAGAGATTCACTTAACAAGCTCAAAGGCTCTGAATCAACCAAATTAGGGTTTTGACTGAAGATAGCATACTCCTGACTTTTGCTCAGGATTTGATCTAATGACTTGGGACATGACCTCAAGACCCCAAGTGCATAATTTTGACCTAATCCATTGGCTCATAACATCTCCTACACAAGGATTGATCAACAGAGAAATTTCAGAACATCAGATTAGGGTTTTGGAACTATCAGGGACTAAAATCAGGGATCACATTTGGGAAACCCTAAAAATCCCCAGGGAGTCAATCAAAGGTTTCAATCATCTTCAAATAATCCCTATGACAACATCCAATGGAAATTACATCTCAATTCAAGATCCACAGTCATCAATTTCATCTGGTCGACAATTAGGGTTTTTGACCTAATTCACTGAATAACTGACTTTTTAATCAGGACATGGTGTCACAACTCAAACCATGGCTCAATATCCTCTAATGCTTCAATATGATCCATTCATACCATTCATATGGTGAGGATAGCCTGTTTCATTTGAAATCTCCAAAAACGCGATTCGTTTGAAAAAGTCAACTCAACAAGATCACCATTGACTTTTGGGGAATTTTGGTCAACCATGACTTTTGAAGTTTTGAATCATCAATATATGATATATGAAGTCATTTGATCAAGAAAAATCAAGAAAATCAATCAAGAATCAAAAAGTCAAAAGTTTGACTTTTCATACTTAGAAAAATTTCTAAGTGTTTTTCATGGTTTTTTCCAAACTTTGAAAGGGAATTTCTCAAAATTTCACCTACAAACTGAAAATAACTTCCAACATGAAAGTTGTAGATTTTGATCCAATGAACAACTTTGACACATATAATTTTTTTTCATAAGATCAACCATTTAAGAGATATGGAGCTTCAAAGTTGGTACTTTTTGAAAACTTCACTTAAAATCTCACTTTCTTCAAAGTTCATGGAACTTTTTCACCCATTTCCTTAAGAGACTTGAGGAAGCTTTCAACTAGGCTTTTGAAGTATGTAACATGAGCTTTCCAAAATGTCAAAGAGCATGAAAAAATATGGAGTGTAGCCATGGTTTTGAATTTTGACATTAGTGAACTTTTCACTTGAAATTTCAAGTCATTTTGCCAAAGTTATGAACCATTTTGCCAAATGATCCAAGTAATGATTCATAGAAGCAATAATTGAGAGATATTTTCTGATATGAGATCAAAATGGAAGAGGATAAGAAGCTTGGGATTTAACCATGGTTTAGTAACTTTTAACCACATGCATTAAATGTAAAAGATTCCTTTCTATCCCTTAAGCCAAATCATCAAACTTTGAAGCAAGTTGCAAAGCTCTGAGTGCAGACTCTTTGGCCTATAAATAGAGGTCCAAACTCCATTCAAAATCACACCAAAGTCACACAAATTATAGGCTTTCTCTTTCTTTCTTAGAATGCAAGTTTCTTAAGTTTCAAAGAGGTAAAATGCTCAACCTCTAAACCTTTGAATTTCTGACCAAAGTGATGCTTCCCACAAACCACAAACATCATATGGGATGTGTTTGATCCACTCACACACTCCAAAAACATCTCAAACTCAAAATCACTACCTCACTTCTCAAATATGCATAATCTAAGCCTTATCATGCCAAAATCCATTCAAGATCATTTCTGTCCAAAATAACACTTCCAACACCTCACATATATCACATATGAACTATCCAAACACTCACATATGATCTGTAACCTCATAATCTTCAGATTCGATTCACACTCCAAGGTTATGCAGATCGGGTACCACAGCTTAGCACAGATGAATTCGTATGGTTCCAAGCATCCAGACACCTTCCATAATCATCATTGAAGCTATTCAGATTGATACAAAGCATCTGTAACATCTCCAGATCAAAATCCAATTCTCAGTTTGGCCGTTTTTGAGGTAAGTGCACTTGAACTTCAAACTCATACTTGCACGCATCATAAATGAAATATGAGCATACCATCTTGTTTCTGCACCTATGAGGATCATTAACCCTCAATCAATTGCATCATAACATGATCATACACGATTTCACATTGAATTTCAGTTCTAGGGTTCTTCGTGTTCATCAGAAAATTGATAGCCTTAGAGTGAAAATAAATGAAATTAAATGATACCATTGTGTTCCTCGTCCAAAACCGAGCAAGATAGACTATCTACTTGATCAAAACAATCCAGTTTCAAAGATTTTCAAAAATCAGTTGAAGGTGTGTTCTTGGCGCCATTTTTGTTTCAGAAATTTCAAATCCAAGTTTTAAAATATAATCAGTTTGATGCGTGTTATTAACAAGCCACAAGCGTGGCTCAGTTGGTTGTGTGTTTTGGCTGGTGAGAGAGAGGGCGTGGGTTCAAACCCTGGCAGGACCAAAAGCTTATTTTTTGCCACTTTTCTCATTCATTTTCTTAACAACTTCACTTAATTAATTAACATAGCAAATTAACTCATTTTAACTTCATTTTTTGCATACTCTTTGTTTAATATACATATTTTATGAATACCAAAAAAAATCATCAAAAAAGATTTATTTAATACATTTTTAAATAGGTTTAAAATGACACATTTTTAAGTGTTTTTAAATACTTCAAATATTGTTTTTTCATTTAATTTTCAAACCTAATCACTTGTCAATATTTTTGTGATCAAACCCTAATCACTTAGGTCTTAATTAAGTATTAAAATTTGATTTTTACTTAATTAAGTTGACTTTTGTCAAATTCAAATCATTTTAAGACGAGCGATCGCGATTCGTTTCAAAAAACGATAAACCATTTCTTTTTGAAACTTTTGATTAAATCTTTTAATTGATCAATTGATTTTCAAAACGATGTGGGGCCTCTCGAATATTAGAGAGTATAAGTCCCTTTTCTTTTTCTTCGTACAGTTTTTTAAACAGAAAACTTTTTCCAAATTACTTCCAAACAGTTTTTAAAACAATAAATCTCACATCTTTTTTCAAAACCATCCACCCTGTTTTATGAAAATAAAACAGGGGCCTCTCGAATATTAGAGAGTATAAGACCCACTCTTTTTTTTTTATACAGTTTTTCTTTGTACAGAAAACTTCTTTCAAAAACAATAAAACTTCTTCAAAATAAAACTTTTTCAAACAATTTTCAAATCATTTTCAAAACAACAAAACTTCAAAACTTTTCAAAAATATCGCCACGGGCCTCCACGTAGGTATAAGTCCCAAGCCCTTTTGTACATACCCATTCCAGTACATGAAATTAGGTATTTCATTGTGCGCCTTTTGTACATATCTCAATCAATCTGTTTTTAAAACTTTGAATAACAAACCAAAAACGAAGGTTTCTTTAAATCTTCCCAAAAATATACCATGGGCCTCCATGTAGGTATAAGTCCCAAGCCCCTTTGTAAATACCTGTTTACATAGCTTTGAATAAACTCAAGTGGACCTCTCCCCGAGTGTGAGTCCCGAGCCCTGTGTATACAAATGGATCATGCTTACAGGTATATTTCCTTCATAAACTCCATTATATACACACACTTTGTCATATATGTATAAATGTTCATATTTGTTCATGTACTTGTTCATGTTTGTTCGTACTTGTTCATACTTGTGATTGTGTTATATATGCTTGTTCAACTTAGTACAACACTAGGTTCCCCATAGCCTCCTATTGGGCTTCGTGCAAAGAATCTCCCCTAGTTTAGGTTAGGACATAGAGTATGGTTTCTCGGTGAAATCGCTCTAAGAGCTCAAACCAACTATACCATGCCTCCCCTTGGGCTTTGTACAAACGAGTGACCCTCCCATAGCCTCCTCTTGGGCTTACAATGCAAGGACCCTCGATTGTCCCTCCCATAGCCTCCTCTTGGGCTTACAATGCAAGGACCCTCGGCTAGCCTCCTCTTGGGCTTCGTACAAGGACCCACGGGCTTCTTATAAGCATCCCCCAATATCCAAATCAAATACCCTAGGAGATTAGACATTTTTCATCTCTATGCTAGGAGTATCTCTTATATATCATCACAAACAATCAATCAATCAAACTTTTTTGCCACAAGTCTGGCTAATCAATCAAACTTTTTTGCCACAAGGCTGGCTAATCAATCAAACTGTTTTACCACCGTACTGGATGATTAATCAAAGTTTTTGTCACAAGGCTGACTTCATTGAAACTTTTGCCACAAGGCTGGCTGATTAATCAAAACTTTTTGTCACAAGGCTGACTTCATTGAAAGTTTTTGCCACAAGGCTGGTTAAACAAACAAAAATCAAACAGATGTATGTGATGATATAGATTAGATACATCTAGCATTTAGACGACATTTGTCTATTTTCCTTTGTTTCCACTAGCATAAGTGGGAACTACGATTGCTCTGACTTTCTCAACATCCCTTTGAGAATACGTAGGCACAAGGTCGATCCTTGGCGAGGAAAACAAAACAAAACAAAAAAAAACCATTCAAACCTTAGCACCCGTAGACCCCGAGCTACAAATGCTCTGATTCCCTCTAGGGGATATGTATGCAGAGGATCGCGATGATCTTTGCGAGCATAATCAAACAAACACCTTAGGTCCCACCTCTTTCTCACAAGAACCTCCACCACAACAAGAATGGAATAAACAAAACAAAGAAACCTATAGAGTACTATAGATACGTTGGGTGCTAATACCTTCCCTTCGTATAACCAACCCTCTTACCCAAGATCTCTCCCCACTTTTAAGGTTATTGCAGCTTTTTTTCCTTTTCCTCTTTTGGAAACAATAAAAAGTTTGGTCGGTACAAAAGAAAAATCATTTTTTTGAGCACTCGAGCCCAAAGAAGGCATCAGGTGTCTCATCCACAAAAAAGAGGAACAAAACGATTTTTCGCCGGCGACAGTTGGTACGCTATCAATTGAAAATCAGCAAAGTCTGCGTAGCGTTTTTGGTGTGTTTCGATATCTCGAGCTGCCCAAGTGGTATTCGCAACACATAGCTCCTGTTTCCGTTGAAAGAGTGAAACAGGGATGAGTTGGCATAATCCAAATTGTCTGGAAACAAAATTAGGTTGATAAGCCAACAAGAATACATGGCTTTTTACTGGCAGAAGTCTGAAAACTAGCAATCGAGGAAGCAAAAATGCGCGCCATATGTCTTCAACGGTGGTGTTATTCTCTTTCAGAGCATCTTCGAGGGAAACAGTAAACCAAATTGGACCGTGAGTTCGACTAGCGAATGGAGCCATCGAAGGGGTGAAAGTGTGACATGATGAAAACATTAGGGTGAATTGGGTAAGAAAAGCTTGCAAATTTGTATCTTCATCAGCAGGAGTCAATTTAAGGAGTCTAGTACCTTTGATCTTTCTATCTTTTATATCTGGACTATCTTCATCAACGGGTCCACGCGTTGACAAAGAATATTCGAAGGTAGCATTAAGCCACAATTGAAGGAGCCAGTAAGGGCCAGATAGGAGCAAGTTAGTGCCAGGTTTATAGTTTTTTATTTTCTCACTGGCGGATCCTAGACTCTCATATAAACCTGCTAGGAGGAGTTCACTTAAACATAATTTTCGACCAGCATGTAATTGATTAGCAAGTGTTAGGAACCTCCGTGCAACTTGCAAAGATTTACAACAAAAGATGAATTTGGATAACCATAGACCTAAGAATGCTATGTGTTCTACATCTGAAACAGTTTCTTCTTGAGTATTGTATAAATTGATATAAGAACTGAAAGCAGCATTCTTAGCAGTGAATCCTATTAAGTCTTCACTATCCTGATAAGGGTCAAAGGTTTCTCATGTTGGAGGGAGTCC
This sequence comes from Vicia villosa, assembly GCF_029867415.1. Lineage (NCBI taxonomy): Eukaryota > Viridiplantae > Streptophyta > Magnoliopsida > Fabales > Fabaceae > Vicia > Vicia villosa. The sequence continues at coordinate 170,756,066 of NC_081180.1, forward strand.
AGAGATAGAAGCTATGTCGAAAAGTGTGGGAGTTATCATTCCACATGGAAGCTGGAAAGTGTTATATGTACTGTCCCAAAAGTACAAGCTAGACAACAACAAAGGTTGACAGTAACTAAATCCTAGCCTTGACATTTGAATCAGGTCAAAAATACCTAGTTCTTTCCATAGTGAAGCTTTTTGGGTTTCAACTTTATCTAAGCAAGACACGTATGATTTATCTAAAGATGGACAAGAACGGAATGGCCTAAAATTGTCCGTTATATAGTCCAGTCGGAAAGCCTCTCTCATCCCCCTGTCGGAATCAGCAGATTGCTGGGTTAAACCTTTTTGCTTAGAAGAATTGGTTTTGTTCACTATAGGTTTTGTGTCAAAGTGACATGGGAAAAATTTTATGCATTTTTCCAAGTGACCTTCTGGGGATAATGGTCCTAAAAACCCTAGTGTACTTTCAGAAAGAAGAAATGGAATCATTATCTGAGAAGCCATGATAATCCTTTGTTCTTTTGTGAATTTTGGGGGTGATATGTTCTCCCAATTTCCAGTAGTCACGATCTTGCTTGTTGGAGTAGGGTGAAGATCGGAGCTCTTGGAGGAACCTATATTTGCGGTTTGCTTTGATTTCTTTGCTTGTTTATCAGAAGGCATTGTGATTTTTTTAGGGTTTTGTTATAAAAAAGGGTTTATGGAAAAGAATTGTAGAAATCGTGAGGAAGAGGGAAGGTTGAAGATGAAGTTGAGTGAAAAGATAAGTTTGAGGTAATGATGGGATTTTATAGAGTCAGTTTGTGAAGAGTGGGTTATAATTATCAGAAGTGCTGGGTTACGTGCCAGCCGTTTTAAAGGACAGCTGTGAGTTTACTGTTTTAGTTTCCTCGGGAGTGGGATGTTATGATGAGCTATAAATGCACGCATGTCTCGATGAGACGTTTTGAGAAAGCAAACCACAATTGACTGACAGTTATTACTGTAGAATTAGAAAGCAATCGAAATCTAGAGTTACAAGAAATGTCTATCTCTGCATGAATTCGAAATAGCCATTTATTAGGGGCAATTTGTTAGCTGAAGATTTCGATTAAAGGATTGTGATATCTTGAATTGTTGGATCATGACGAAGAAATAGTTCTCATGGAGCTATTCAAGGATTTTCTCTTTAGAAGAAATGTTATTTGACCGAGAATAATGTTAGCAATGTGACAAGTATTCTTCGATGTAAACGCTTGCATAGTCGAAACGATAGAGGGGGGAGATTTGAAATTCAAATGGAGCAGTTTAGTCCAGCAGACGCATGGGGATATCTGAAGTATAGTAAAACGTTCGAAACGTCGAACATGGCAGACATCTATGTAATGACCGTTAGGGTCGAAGTAGTATAAATAGGAGTACTATTGTTTAGTTTAGGATGTTCGAATCAATATACAGAAAATTCACAAAATACACTCGAAGTGCCGGCGCGAGAGAAAAGAGTCTTTTCTGAAACAATGTATGTGTGAATAACATCATATTTTCATACTTTATGTTATTTGTTCAATGCAAAGTTATACTTAAAAGTTCTTTGTTTATACATTTACTTTATTTCGTTTTAAAGTCATTTATTCATTGCAATTTACATTAGCAAGTTGTATATTTTTGCAAACTGTAGAGATTATTGAATATGAATCAAATCACTAAAACACTATTCGACAATGACCTAGGACCAATCTAGTCGATCCTGCGAGTAACCAGATTGTTTAAACACTTTGGAGGACTAGCGGTTGTTTGTCAGAAATCACTGGTAAACAGGTTCATCACCAATTCTTACCAAATGTGGATTTAGATATTGTGTTTTGTATTAAATACTCGGGTTAAATATGTTTTTAGTCCTTATAAAACAGTAAATTTTATTTTGGATCCCTATAAAAAAAATGACATGTTTTGGTCCCCATAAAATTATTATAAACGTAGTTTTAGTCCCTACTGTAAAACCAATGTATATTTTTAAATGATTCTTTTGCAGACATGTTTAGAAAGTTTTAAAAAATTCCTTAGAAAAAAAAAGGATCTAAAAATTTGTTTTTTAAGTCGAGATTTTCATTACTTTTGTTTATTATTTTTTGAAATTTGAAAAATTAATCTTTAATTCATCGCATTTTAAAAAATCCTAAATTTTGGTAAATAAATGTTTTACAGTATTTTAAATATGTATAAAAAAATTCAAAAATTTAAAAATTAAAGGGTAATTAAACAGTTTTAAAAATTTTAGAAAATAGCAGGGACTAAAATTGCATGCATAAAAATTTTAGAAGGATCATTCATCGAGGAAAATTTCTTAAGCACTAAAAATGCAGGGTCACGTATTTATAGGGACTCCTGACATATTTAATCCTAAATACTATGAACATTATTGTTGGTATACCTTATAAAAAATTACCATGAAATTTTAGTATTTATCATATGTTTTGTGCTATGATTAAGACTCGACATAATGTTGTTATTAAGTGCTTCTGTTGTTATTTAGGTGGTAAATATACCTCTAATAAATTCTTTGAATTGCTTGCTTTTGATGATATTCTTCACCAAACATCTTGTATTGATACTCTTTAACTGAATGGAGTTGCTGAAAGGAAACACCGTCACATTGTTGAGAAAACTCGTTCTCTTTTGTTATTTGCTCATGTTCTTAGTGACATTAATGGTGAAGAAGTTCTTACTTCTATTCATTCTATTTATAAAATATCATTGTGTGCCGCATCAAATTTATCTCCATCATTAAAATTATACGACTCTATACATGATTATTCTTTCTTGAATGTTTTAGGTTCCACTTGTTTTATTCTTAGTAAACAAATAGAATTTAGTAAGTTGAATCATTCTAGCATATGTGCTTTATTTGGTTATGAGGAATGTCAAAAAAAGATATCGTTTTTATGATCCTCATGCAAGAGAATTTCATGTTTCTTGCCAAGGTTTTTTAATTGCACATATTCTTTTATACTTTCTTCCCTCTGATTCTCAATTCGTATTGATCCTTAGTGATTTTAGTTTTGAGAATTGCATGACTAATACTAATGTTACTCCAGATAGTAACACCCTCTTGTCCCCATAACTACCCAACAACCTTATATGATTGTCAATCCTTACCTCATACACATCATTCACCTCATCGACATCCCTATTATGATTGCAAGTCTACTGAATTTCATGATTTTATCAATTCCACTTATTCTGCTTCTTTTCTAACCTATACTCATATTTTTTTGTGACATTTTATTTTGAAGAGGCCATTATTTATCCTCTTTAATAGAAGCCTATGGTAGAAAAACTTTATGCTTTGAAGAAGACAAATTCTCATGGATTAGTACCCTTTACTCCTAGAAAACTACTGTTTGGTATCATTGGTCATATCAAATCAAAACGAAGTTTGATGGGTCATTTGAGCGCTAAAGAGCATGTTTTCGCCAATGGCCAAAATAACTACTATTCATACTCTTACTACAATTGTATTTTTTTCAGTGGCCTACCTTTCAAATGGATGTTAAAATGTTTATCTTCAAGAGGATGTTTATACGGTACTTGTATCAGGTGTTTCTTCTCATCACACGGAAGTATGTAAGTTGATGAAATTCTTATGTAGTCTGAAATAAGCTACACAATCTTGGTTTGAGAAGTTTAATATTGTGACTGTATCACTTGGCATTTTCTATAGTGATCATGATTTTGCTTGGATTGTCAGGACCACTTTTCATGGTCATACTTTAATCTCTTTATATAATATTGATATGATTATTACAAATGACAAAGTTTTGGATTTTGCTTGGATTGTCAGGACCATATTTCATGGTCTCTCTCTTTCTCTCTCTCAATCCAAGTACATTTCCAAAACATTTGAGCAAGCTCGTCTAAAAAATTTGATCAAGTACAATGAATATTGATAGATACTTCCAACCTTCCACAAAGAGGAGATCGACTATAACTCAGCCCCCTAGAACCATTCTCAACAAAGAGGAGATCAAGTACACTATTGAATTTCAGAAGCGAGGATTGCCCCACGCACAAATTTTGATTTTCGTACATCCTCTGAGAAAATATCCCACACCAACAGACATTGACAACATTATTTATGCTGAAATTCCTGACCCAACTCTTCATCCAAAGTTATAAAATTTGGTTAAAGAAAACATGATGCATGGAACTTGTGGCCTTTCGCGGATAATATCACCCTGTATGAAAAATGGAAAGTGATCTAAATACTTTCCGAAAAATTTTAACGAACAAACAATCGTTGATGCAGAAGGTTATTCGCTATATAGGAGAAGATCAAAAACACATACTATTGAAAAAATGGTATCACATTGGATAATCGACATGTTGTGCCTTATAAAAAATTATTTCTCCTAAAATATCATGCACATATAAACATGGAATGGTGTAACTAGAGTACATCCATCAAATATCTTTTCAAATACATTAGCAAAGGCTGTGATAGAATAACAACATCAGTGTCTATAGATGACAACAACCAATTGATGAAATACAACAATATTTGGACTGTAGATATATCTCTCCTTGTGAAGCATGTTGGAGAATTTATTCTTACAGCATTCATGGAAGGAGCCATGCAGTAGAGCGTGTGTTCTATCACTTGGTTGGTGAAAAAGATGTTTACTACACAGATCATGATCGTATGGAAAATATTCTGGAAAACGCAAGTGTCACTGATTCGATGTTAACTTCTTAGATGTCTGCAAATTCCATTTATTATGAGGTGCGCTCACTCACTTATGGTCAATTTGTATCAATTTTTTTACCATAAGAAACAAAGAGAGTGGAGGCCTCGGATGAAAGGATTCTCTATTGGTCGATTGATATGGGTACCATCAACAACTGGTGAACTTTTTTACCTACGGGTGATGTTAATAGTAGTAAAGGGACCTACACCTTACGAGGAAATCCGCAAGGTTGGTGACAACCAATACGAAACATTTAAGGATGCATGCTTTACAATGGGGTTTCTTGAGGATGATAAATAATACATCGGTGCTACCAAGGAGGCGAGTGAATGGGGTTCTGGCCATTTTCTTCAAAAATTATTTGTGGTTATGCTTTTGTCCGGTGCTGTTAATCGCCCTGTACATGTTTGGAGGGAATCTTGGGAGCTGTTATCTGATGGTGCCCTACATGCACAAAGGTTATTTGCAAGAAATCAAGGTTGTTATTATTGTCGACTTACACACTATGTTATACCTTAATACTATGCATTTTACATTATACATATATTTACTGTAGATTACTACTAACATACGATGTATATATATTTTCAAATTAACTCACATGTATTCTTAATCCATTCCTAAATTTGTCTTCTATTATCTTCAAATGCAGAATTGCTTTTGACAGATGAACAGTTGAAAAATTTGACATTAATAGAAGTTGAAAAGCTGCTTCAAGAAAATAGAAGGACTCTAAAATATTTTAAACCAATCCCATATCCAGATGGCTATGTTCTTCAACAGTTACGCAATAGACTGATATATGATGAACGCGATTATGACATCTCAACAATGAAAACCGAATTCACAAATCTCTTCAACGACCTTACAGGTTAATCTTACACACGATCATTTACGATTCATTATGTTATCATTCTCTTTTTGGGTAATCTTTTTATTTGTTGCTTCTTTTTAAACGTTACCTATCGTCATTTTTTGATTATTAAATATCTCCCAGATGAGCAAAGAGTTATCTATGACAAAATTATGGGAGTCGTCCAGTCCCAAAACGGAGCCGTCTTCTTCCTACATGGTTATAGTGGTACTGGTAGTACGTACATATGGAGAACACTGGCAGCAGCTTTGAGGTCCAAACGTGATATATGTCTAACTACTGCAACCAGCGGTATTGCCTCCTTATTATTGCCAAGACGTAGAACTGCTCATTCTAAGTTTAAAATACCAGTACCAACCATGGATAATTCTACTTGCAAAGTTGAGTACAATGATGATGTTGGAAACCTTCTGAGGCAAACAAAACTAATTATATGGGATGAAGCTCCAATGGCGCACAAACATGCTTTGGAAGCACTTGACAAGACTTTGAAAGATGTTATGAGTACATACAGTAACTCAGGTGATATCTTCGGTGGAAAAGTTGTTATTTTTGGAGGTGATTTTAGAGAGATTTTACCTGTTGTCCCATGAGGCAACCGTTCAGATATTGTCCACTATGCAATAAATGCTTCTTACACATAGCATTCAGTTCAGGTGTTAACCTTTACCAAAAACACGCGTATGCAATCTAGTGCAATAGAAAATGATAAAACTGATATTTCTCAGTTTTCAGATTGGCTATTGAGAATTGGCGAAGGTAAAGTATCTGAACCGAATGACGGTGTTACAGATATTGATATACCACCCGACCTTTTAATAACAGGATTCGAAGATCTGATTGTTGAAATTGTTGGTGCTACATATCCTGACTTTATTCATAATTATCATTCTATAAATTACATTAAAGGTTGTGCAATTCTTGCTTCTACATTAGAGATTCTAGACCAAATAAATGACCATGTTCTTGCCTTAATGCCAAGTTCAACTACACATTCATAACCTCTAAGATGTTTTATTTTTTCATATTTATTTCCACTAATCTAATTTCATTCTCGATACAGGAGACATACATGATTATTACAGCTCAAATTCTGTCGATAAGTCTGAAATCAACGATGCTACAATAGTTGACATCCTTGCTCAAGAATTTCGTAGTTAGCTACGTACATCAGGATTGCCTAACCATCATTTAAAACTAAAGGTTGGGACACTTGTTATGCTCATGAGAAACATTGATCATTCTGAAGGCTTATGTAATGGCACAAGGTTGATAATAAAAAAAATGGGAACCCATGTATTGACGCCTCAATAAGGCCTGGAAAGGGGTCTGGAAATCAGGTTTATATCCCACGAATGGATATGTCGCCATCACAATCCCCATGGCCATTTAAGCTAAATTGACGACAATTCCCTATTATAGTATCATATGCCATGACAATTAACAAATCACAAGGACAATATTTGGATAATGTACGTCTCTACTTGCCAAGGGATGTTTTTACACATGGACAGATATATGTTGCATTATCAAGAGTCACAACAAAACGGGGGATCAAAATATTAATACATGACGAACATTCAAAATTCAATGCAACAACTACAAATGTAGTTTACAAAGAGATCTTTAACAACATATAATTACTCTGATCTTAATGTATATAAAGTCTGCCACATACAAGTTATTTCAGAACATCATGTTTTTTACTGTTTACGCCAATTCACTATTTCCAAATAAAATACCACATAACATTAACACTTTTCTTATCTTTAATTTTAAGTAAACTTTGAAAACACAAGACAACACTCAAATCAGTTCTAACAATTGCAACATTATGTTGAAATGGAAACCTAGACACTTAACATATTGCAGAGAAATACCTAACATCCACTCTAAATAAAATTCGGTCGCCGACATCAAACGTATGACATTTGCAGAAGATATCCCACCCGGGACCTATTATGTATTAAATGGATCATCAATGTTAAACAGTTTCATCGTTGTCGACATACTGCTGTCCCCGCACAAAATAAGACCTTCATATCCACAATTTCCCCGTATTGTTGCAGTATTTACATCCAACTTCTGCAACACACATCAAAATTGTTAACCTTTTCTTATTTCTTACCCATAATTAATTAAAAATAAATTAATAACACACATTGTAATACCCCTTTTCTAACCCCAAATTAAATAAACATTCACAGAGTATTGACATGCATATAATAAAAAGGGCATCACATGTTGTTTTCACCGCAATGAAAACCCAAAACAAACATACCAAACATGCACTAATCATATTGTAACACAATTTGATACCTCATACTTTCATAAATATGCACTTCGCACGCAGAATAATAAATATCAATAAATTTCAATGAATATATCTCATACTATATTCATCTACCAATTATAAATAATATAACCAACTATGCTTTTTGAAATTCCAAATATCTAGGCAACATAGCCTTTAAACAACATATCCAAATTATTGTATCAAGTACAAACAAGATAGCAATATTCAAACATAAGCACAAGTTCAAATAAGATTCCCCCAAGTGTTACATGATTAGAGCATATGACTCACTACCTAATCAAACAACAAACTTTGAAGCTCCTCGGCTAAATCCTCGGACAAGCTCACTACTCGTCGGAACTTGCACGGTGTCACAATGAACATCATTCAAACAGAAGGGTGAGAATTTACATCATAATGAATATATACAATATGACAATGAATATAGCATACAATAGCATTATCACATCCTCATACTTCATAATTGAACGAGTTCCACCATTATTGCATACAATACCATTCTCAATTATCACACAAAACAATCACATCGATTTAAAATAATCACATAGTACACAATGTGACTCGAATGTAATAAATGTGACTCAATGCATGTGGTACCATATGTGAACCCAAAGTTTCAGCGTTTTTCGATTCCATATCTAGAATCCAAGCCTCGCTTCCGATCCGGACAAGACCAAAGCCACAATTGTGAACCCAAGTTTTCACCGCTTATTTTTCAAAGCCAACCATTGTGAACCCAAAGTTTCACCGCCTATGTTTCAAAGCCAACCATTGTGAACCTAAAGTTTCACCGCCTAAGTTTCAAAGCCAACCATTGTGAACCCGAAGTTTCACCGCCTATGTTTCAAAGCCAACCATTGTGAATCCAAAGTTTCACGGCATATGTTTCAAATCCAACCATTGTGAACCCGAAGTTTCAACGCCTATGTTTCAAATCCAACCATGCATGCATGTACAATTATCACCAAACATATGCAATTAAGATTATCATACAATCTTAACATACCGCATACCACAATAATTCACACAATGAATTATCTACCAATTGTACACAACACACATGTTAAATAAAAATCACAACAATGCACAACAACTAGCATATATTCAATCACACTCATCATGAATATCATACCACATATCATGCCACGATTGTCATTCATCGTTGATCAACTCATAACACACATAACGATAATTACATGGTTTTCATACAACAATACCATAATTAATTCATCAAATGCTAACCTATCCTATCATATTATATAGAATATCAAATTAGCTTCCTAACGCTTCCAACGACACATAAAATGGAGTTACAGATCCAAAGTTATGATATTTAGAAGTTTTAGAAAACTCTGCATAACAGGGTTCACTTAACGACCTCCCAGCGCGTTTCCCTAGACGTAAAACATAAAGGTTCATTTTTTTCAATCTCGCTTAACGGGCCAACTTTGCTTAGCGGACTCGCGACTTCTCAAATTTGCACCCAGACTTTGCTTAGCGGCCTGAGCTGCTTAGCGGACGTGCGATTTTACAGAAAAATTGCAGATCAATCAATTCTGCAAAATGGGTACATCCACCCCTCTAAACCACTTGCATACAATGATTTATGGTACAAACAACCAATATTTAGCACATACTAACAACAGTTTATATCAAAACATGTTCAAGCATTAGATTTCATGGATTTCTACTTAACCCTAACATTTTGAAAATTATGAAATAGAGAGATGAACACATATCATAATACTACATATTGCATAAGTACATAAACATGATAATGAGTATTCTCCCCTTTACTTGATTCAAAACTCCTTCCTCTTCAAGATTCTACACAATCCTCTTCTCTTATCTTCTTTCTCTACTCTATTCTATTCCTCTTGTTCTACCTAAGCCAAAGTTATGAAATGAGAATGACTTAATTCTCTCTTACTATCTATTTTCTCTAACTTGGGCTTGACTCAAATATTGCCCAACATTCTTATTTCACTAATTAGGCTCAATAATATATTATCTCATTAATAACTCTATTAAACCAAATATCACAAATACACATATAATTAAATATTTCAAATAATCATTATACCACATAATAATTAATTAAAATAAATAATTAATAAAATAATTAATAGAAATTGGAATGTTACACACATCACCGGTACTCAACTAATTTAGGAACAGAAACCGAAAACGGACACAGCATAACGGCAAGCGAATGTATCTTTTCATGAAAAACATATCTGCTGTGAAAATAAGGTAAATCTTCCCATTGTGACAGTTCTTTAAAAAATTGATTCCAAAATTGTTGTCGCCGTAATAACCCACCTCCACAACAACATCACATGGTAGATCATAATATGCTTCCAACAAATACCACCCACTTATTATCATAGGATGATCACCAAATTTATTAAAGATTAAATCATGGTGCACACATTGATTGTTCAATATTATCCAAGCTTTGCTTAATTCATCACTATAGTTTGATGTGAATTACGGATCTATTTTAGCATACATCTTTAAAATTTGAATGGTTAATCTATGATTTAACAAAATTTATGATATAAAACATATACATAACACGAATCAATTAGCTTTTCAAAATTGGATTACTCCACATAAAATGATTTACCAATTAAAAATTTGGGGAAGATACTTTACCAATTAAAAAACAATCAATCTGCTTGCAGTGAATGAGGACTCCAATTTTCTCCGTTTATTATATCCAGACTCAATAAAACTATTCAATTAATGAAAACATACAGTGTCTTCCATTGCAACAAATACTAATAACACAATTTGTTATTGGATCAACTTTGCTATACATATTTATATCCCCAAAGGTGCTAATCGCCCTATTGTTTACCCAGAAAAATGGTAAACAAGCGCTAGTTTCCTTTTTAAAGGTTACTTTTGCGGAATCAACTAGAATACTCCAGGACTAATTGCTTTATTTTGTTATATTATGTGTATCTGGTTTGTATTAAATGCAACAGTAACTTTAAAATAAAAGTAAACACTGAAATTAAAGGCTTTAAAGTAAATCAAAGCAATAAAAAAGCAGTAAATGTGCACTGAAAGATGAGATATAACGTAAAATGATTGCATTAATTAAACTAGTAGGCATACGTACATTCCAAAGTTGCACTCGTTACTCATTTTTGCACAGAGATTTGAGTTTACTTGTGTTTATGTAGAAAATGCGGACCCCTAACTATTCCTATGGAACTTGCTTAAATAGTAAAAATAAAATAACTACTACTAACGGTCGACTGGTTATCAGTCAACACGTGTCTTCGACATGCAAGATCTTCAATTGTGAGACCTCCACGCGTCCTGTAAGAACTGCTAGAAAACTGCTTGAAACTGCCTCTTAACTTCTAATACCTCTCGACTTCCACTTCAGTTTCTGCAGCAAAATTCTGAAGTCTTCGCATACTTCTGATCGAACGCTGAAGCCTCTGATCATCTTTCTAGTCGAACAGCTTCGACTACTAAGCATTACTTAGTCGAACCACTTCGACCCAAATGGCAATGTAATTATTTAATTGAGGACCAATTACCAATTTAGGGCCTTTTTACGAAATTGAGGCCCAATTACCAATTTTGAGCCCCAGTTGCCCATTTGTTGGTAAGTCGAAAACCTAGGGTAACACCTATATTTTATCTATATTATAACATCCATATTTAATTTCAATTATAACAACCATAGTAAATTCTATTAACAAATAGTTACAAACTCTTGGTTACACCCATCCGACATGTTCAAAATTCATTATTCAATAAAATCATATTATTGTAAGTATTCATTTAAAACAGTTACAAAATACATCAGTTAGTAACAAAGCGTAAAAATTTAACTTCAGTACTTAGCCTACCATGTCCATCAACAACATACACAGAATTATACATAATAAATCTTAAAAAACTTTGCATAACAAAATAATTATAGACCACCATTGGTGTTCTACCATACATAATTCAAACACCCTAACACGGTTGTCTAACACTGTTCAATACAATAACCTTACACCAACAGTTGGTCAAACTGACGAACAGACGTCTTGCAAGGGAGCTTATTCGGAAGCACAAAATGTCACCTTTTCCTACACTCCTCTCTTTATCATACTCATACCATCCTCGTCCCATGAATTTCTCTTTCTTAAAAACCTTATTCTTTCTCCTTGTGCAATGTATTTCAGTGTAGTAGCTCTTCCGAGTATCTTTATCGATTAGCTCAATCGCTTACTAGTTCCAAAATAGGTAGTGTTTTGTCACACATCTTGGGAAATTCTGCAGACAAGACCCAATATAACTTATCTTCATTATATGTCTTTTAAATCTAAAAGCATATAATACAACTCAACATACTAGAAACTTACCGGAACGTTCTTCTGCGCAATTTTTCCATCTTTGATCTCTCTGGTCCACGTGTACTCTAAAGGGTATTCTTTGTCACCCAAATGATCATTGTCTATGACAGTAATGTGAACATCCATATTCGAATCATCCAATGCAACCAGAACCAGCATCTGAACACGACTAAGTTTTTTAAACAACCCTTCATAAGAATCTTCTAAGCTGCTATAACTCCAAATACCCAATCAATGTTACCTTCTATCTTTGTAAAAACAAAATACATGAATTAAACCAATCCAACATCCACTATGGACGAAATTAATTCCATATTATTTCACAACATAACATATATATATATATATATATATATATATATATATATATATATATATATATATATATATATATATATATATATATATATATATATATATATATATATATATATATATATGAGGAGGATTATATTTACTTCAAGAGTAAGTGTTCAACACTTACTCCAAATCTTAACCATTGATTATCATTAATCCAACGACTTTAATTAAAATTTTATATAGAAAAATATTTCCAAAAATAATTAGATTAAATGATCAATTAAAACCATTGGATTAATGAAAATCAATGATTAAGATTTGGAGTAAGTGTTGAACACTTACTCTTGGATTCAATATATTCCTCCTCTATATATATATATATATATATATATATATATATATATATATATATATATATATATATATATATATATATATATATATATATATATATATATATATATATATATATATATATATATATATATATATATATATCATATAATTATAATCTCAAAAGCAAGGAAATACAAAAGATAATTATCCTCTTTGCCTCTTTAATGGAGGATATTATGACAGACATTGCAGTATAATGATGATTAACCTAATAAACGAATTATCTTCTTTGTATTTAACATGCACACAACAAACACTTCATAAAGTTCCATCCTTTTATGCAATATTATCATACTATTTACCTCCTGGTATCAGATGAGATTGATATGTGGTCCTCAATTGTGTTCAACACATTTTTGCCCACCCTTGAATCCAACTCAACACCATGGCCAACACCGCTTACGCCACTTGTATTCCCTACATCAAACTTTAAACACCTGCGTATGAAAACATTTGAAATTCTCCATCAGAAAATCCTATCAACCTAAAAAACCAAAAATGTTCAAACTTCATGTCTGTAAAACTTCAGTTGCAGTCATGCCAATCAAAACTATTGTCATAGCCTGCCAAATCCTATTGCATGCTACATCTAAGGTAAATAATAAACTCAATATCTCAACTTAATGACAACTATTTATATCTTTAATGCACCAAACGTATTTTATATATAAAACAGATAATACACATAATGACGAACCTAAATGTGATAATAACCATGAATCCAACTTCTTACCCTTTACTCTCTGACAATATCAATCCATGCAAATGATCAGATGATTCAGTCTTTTGCCGTTTTGCTATTTCAGGGAGAGGAACCTCTTCTTCTGGTTTGTTGTATCTCTCCCATTAACACCGGCCTTCCTACACTCAGAACCACTTGGTTCAACCAAATAACATAAATCTTCATATGACATCAACTTTACCTTCTTCCCTGTTCTTTCTTCATATTCTTCTTTCGCTTCAAGATAAGCACAATAAAGTGCTTTTATTTTGGATTATTTCATTTTTCATGTTTCATACCTGAAGAACTGCATGTAATTACAATAATAGCATCATTGTCGTTAAATCATATAAAACAAATTAAAACAAAAACATGCACTTCATGACTTATGAACAACATGCATAGTTTGCAAATACAAACTAAAAACATAAAATGGGTACCAAATAATGATCATACAACTCGGAAAATAAACATCCACTTCTTCACGTTAACATCCACAAATGAACATACCTTTTTTTTCTACTTTACGATCAGGGGTTGCCATCTTCAAAGGAGACGAAGCAGTTCCGCAGAAGTTCTTTTGGGGCGTAAGGAAGTTGACGAGACTGCTCTCCAATTTCTTTTTGGGGAGTAGTTCTTAAACTGTACGGTTACCTAATATATTTTGTAATCTCTAATGTACTGACTCTTTGTATTCGAATATGTGAAAAAAAAATTCAAATAACCATGTTTAATAATTTATTTACACCAAAAACCATGTTTTCGGCAAAATTACGCATATGACCAGGTTTCAGAGGTGGTCTCCACATAGGAGCCACCTCAGGTGGCGCCAAAGACCAAAACTTCTTAACCTATGCGCCACCCAGGGTGGCATCAATGCATATTTTTCCCTTTTTAGCCACCTAGGGTGGCGCCTATGTATATATATATATATATTTTTTTTTTTGTTTTTTTTTTTGTTTTTTTTTTTAATTGTTTATATACTATTTTTTTTTTAAATTTTTTTTATTTATTAACAAAATTGTTTTAACAATTAAATAAATAATGAAACACCACATGTCATTCATTCCAAACATTACAAATACAAGAAATGCAGAAACAACATTAGAAATACGGTCATACAGTTCAAACATTACAAATACGGTACACAAAAGATAAATAATAAAACATGGATATTATGCTATTCACGACCCCTCCGACCATGACCCCTCCGACCCGGCGCCGGACCATGACCCCTCTCACCGCCAGTTCCGCAATCTGGAACTACTCGAATCCGGTTGGAAGGATCTCGACGACCGACTTCTCCACGACCCCCCCTATTCCTTGGTTGTTCTTGTTGTGTCTGGGTAGGCGGTCCTCGGATTAGCCCCTCCATGCGCTCATTGGACATGTATTCTTGTATGTTGCTGTCAAATAGTCGGGTCCCCATGCCCTCAAAGACAGACATGCTGCCCAACCTGGACTTTGCTTGATTTCAGACAGACATGCTGCCATCGAGAGTGCGTACAACAATCCAGCAAACGGGTGGCAAAACCCTACATCAACGCATGTTTATTGTATTCGACACATCGCACAAAATTTCATGCGGGAGATAAAGGACAGGGCTCTTCGGAAGACTCTTGTAAATGCCGGATATGCGTTGACGCAACCGACGTTCCAATATTATCGACAAGAAATTGTAGCGGCAAATCCAGATGCAGGCAGATGGGTTGACAGTCTTGCTAGAGAGAAATGGACCAGATCATACGACAACGGGAAGCGATGGGGGCACATGACTACGAATCTTGTGGAGTCTATGAACGGGGTGTTTAAGGGCATCAGACACCTTCCGATTACTGCCTTGGTGGAAGCAACATACTATAGGATGGCTTCTCTTTTCGCAAGAAGAGGTGAGCGTTGGAATGCAGTTATAGAATCCGGACAATTATGGAGCGAAACATGCGTCAAATTCATGAAAGAGCAATCTGCCAAAGCCAACAGCCACATTGTGACATCTTTCGATCGATTCAACCGGACCTTCAGTGTTAAGGAAACGATTGACCATAACGAGGGCCTTCCGAGACAACAATACAGGGTTCTTATAGATGAAGGGTGGTGCGATTGTGGAAAGTTTCAAGCCTTTCGGATGCCATGCTCTCATGTAATTGCAGCATGTTCGTATGCGCATCAAGATCCGTTAGCACTTTTATCTCCCATTTACAAGGCAGATACCTTGCTCGGGGTGTACAACAACTCATTTCAAGTGATGGCAAAGGAGGATTATTGGCCTACGTATGAAGGGGACGTGGTTTGGCATAATGATAACATGCGGAGAAAGAAAAGAGGCCGCCCGAACAGCACCCGGATCACAACCGAGATGGATCATGAGAAAATGGTACGAAAGTGTAGCATATGTCGTGAAGTCGGGCACAATAGAAATACCTGTCCTAACCGTGGATCAAATTCCACCAACAATTAGTTGTATGTCATCTGTATTTTTATTGACAATGTTTTTGTATTTGTATTAGTATTCGTAAATGTATTTGTATTTGTATTTCTATTTGTTATGTATTTGTATTATCCTTTATTAAATCAACTAGTTATGTCTTTGTCTCGTAGTGAAATTGTCTTCATGGCCCATACTGCCACTCTTTATTTTGGACAGTCAGTCAAATACGCATGCTTTCGTCTAGTCCCATCAAGTCAGTCATTGATCAGTGTGTCTGCATTTATCATACATGTTAGGCGTGCTTGTAAACAGTACGCAACATCATTAATTTTTTCTACCCACTACTATTATAAATTAGGGGCTCCTATGGTTGAGTATACACACAGATACACAAAATCCAAATACCAAACAATCACACAAACACAACCATGCCTCGCCGGACAACCACTAGGCCAGATGGATGTCACCGGACAACAGAGTTGCCGCCCCGGAGATCAACATGGCGTGCCGAACCTGAGCCGGAGTATCGCAGAAGGAACGGACATGTCATATTCTCCGCCGTCAAACCTCCCATGCCGGTTATGTTTTGGAATATCTCTTCCGTCGAGCAACTCAAGAGGACTCTCCTGAGATTTTTAGAGGGGGAGTACGAGGCCGGCGAACAGATAAGAAGCATCAAGAGGCTTAAAACAAGGGCCGATCCTGTGACTGGAGCAACGATAAGTTTCTGGCATAAGGTGGAATACGACATTGATGTCATTAAAATGATGCATGGACCTAATGACATTGTTTTAACCGTGGTGATTTCTTAGATGTTTTACTTTATCTTTTCTGTTGGTTATTTTCTATGTACCTTTTAATTAATCAATGAACTACTCTTTTCCGTGGACGCTCGACTTAACTGATTCACTGAACTTATTTATTTATGTTAAAAACCATTTTATTAATAAATAAAAAAAAATTAAAAAAAATAGTATATAAACAACAAAAAAAAAACAAAAAAAAAAAAAAAAAAAAAGGAAATGGGAGTAGGCGCCACCCTAGGTGGCTAAAAACCAAAAAATCAACATTGATGCCACCCTGGGTGGCGCATATGTTGTGTCAATTTAGTGGTTGGCGCCACCTGAGGTGGCTCCTATGTGGAGACCACCTCTGAAACCTGGTCATATGCGTAATTTTGCCGAAAACATGGTTTTTGGTGTAAATAAATTATTAAACATGGTTATTTGGATTTTTTTTTCCGAATATGTTTCATATAACACACAAGATGCATTGTTGTCTGTTATGTATTTACCCATTATTTTTTATTTTTTTATAATAATGAAACAACTACTCAAATTAAGTGACAGTTATATTTTTTTCTCCCTACTGGAAACTTATATTCCTACATGCTGAGAAACAACTCCAACTTCCCTTGCTACTAATTTAATTATAAAATAATTAATTTAATTTATTAAAACCAAATAATTTTTCATTATAAAAAAATACTATTGTAACAAGTTAAAATGATAAGAGGTGTTAATGACAAAGTTACTAGAATATAATGGGTCACATAATGTTCATATATATTATATAAAGTAGAATGTATAAAATAATACTTTATTCTAATTTAAATAGTTATCAACTATTTGAGATAATTTTTTTACTTATAATCATTCGAAACAAACTAAAAATAAATAATAATAACAAAAATATAATTATAAAAAACATTCACCTTTTATTACTTGCAAAAATATATATGATGTAGCTTATCCCCCTCCTTCAAGTGAGCCGCCCTTGCAAAGTCAAACCACCCTCCGCACAAATACTTCTCAGTTTTCTTTGGCCTCCTCTTAACCACACAATCATATGAAATGTCGTTATCCATGTCATATAGAACTATCTTCGAATTTCTACCACCAAGGCAATTCTTTATTACGTGAACTGGAAATTGCTGCACATGTTCAAACCAATATCAGCCACATTGAAATCTTACAAACTATTCCTAATACAAAATTTTCTATCAAACTTTCGTACCAACACGTTCGTTCGGATCTTCCTTGCATCAGTCACTTCCCGAATCTAGTACTCTTCCTCCTCTTCCTCGTATATAGGACTATATAACTTGCAAAGCAACATCTAACTTGCAACATCATATGAGACTTACATATTCTAAATCAAAAGGACTGTGATGTATTCACTTTCACTTCACAACACATTTACCTTTCACTATCCGAAGAAATCGTTATGTATTCCTTACAATCAGCAACAGATGATCCCATGGTCTTATCCTTCACTTTGTCACACCTACCAACACCCGCAACAGATGATCCCACGGTCTTATCCTTCACTTTGTCACACCTACCAACTTCACTATTCCCCTTCAATTGAATTTTACCCTTTAACATATATTCGATCTCCACAACTTTTTTCTTCCCTTTATCCACAGACTGCATCTCCTTCAATCCTCTACTTAATAGACAAAAATGTACACACATTCAATAATACTCATTCCATAATCAGATTTCATAATACTGATTCCTAAATTTACCATCATATTCAAATAATCACTAATATAACCTAAATTTAACATCACATTATAAACATTCTTATATCAATATTTACTACCATAACACGCAAACTTAGTTTTCATCACAATATTATGTCATACCTTTCAACTTCGCTCTCAGAGTACTAGTTCCCCAAAATCAATCTTTCCCTATAAACAACTTTTCTTTTCACTCCACCTTCACCAGATGACATTGCATTTTTGGGGTAACTATTTGAAATAAAGGTTCTTCCAAAAAAGACATTGCCTTCATTCCTTTCACAACATCCAACATCACCTCTAACAGATCTTGCCCGTTAAAATTTTTTCTTCCATTCCCCCGATACCAACTGCTTATTCGATGCACCACTGAGTAGCTTCTCTATGCTAAGTCGCCGACAACGTGATATCACAGACAACGAATCCGGTGATCTGAAAAAAAAAAAAACTATTTCAAACTCAACCTTAAACTTCAACCATATTTACAAACCTCAACAACAACACATGCATAAACCTTTGTCGAAGAACAACGTCACTTTCCATTGACATGTTGATGATGGATGTGTCTACTAAAAACCCTGTTTATTACTAAGACGTTTTCGTGCGTTTTCAAAAGTTGAGTAACTTTATAAAACACATAACCTTTTTATTGCATCACATTATGACATTATGTTATATTATTAATTATTAATAATATTACTTTGTTTGGGCCCAACTTATTGTGTTACACCAGTACAAAATTTGACCCCAACTATTCAAATTTAATTTCTTCTATTAACACATCTTTTTTTATTTTATTAAACTCTGTAATAATATCAATATTGAACAAAATGCAAATACCATAACGGGTACCCGTGCAGACACACGGGTAGCACACTAGTTTTCTTATGAATCTCGATGAAGAGAAAATGCAGGAATTTGTTGCATATCTGTATATTGCAATATGATCTCAATTGCTTTGGATTTATCTATTTCTGATCTAAAATTAACAAATGTTACAAATGGAAAATAATTTATCATGTATAAAGAAGATATTATGTAAAGAACACAAAACATTGAACAAATACTATTTTCTGCTTTTGCAATCCATCACAAATATTTGTTTCTACTCTCCTTTAAGTTTTACTTTTTTCAATCATAAAATTATCATTATCAATGTTTGTGAATCACAATGTAGCATCCAAGATAAATAGTATGGAGTTCGCGTTCTAAATGCATGTCATTAGAGTTTCACACAAAACACTGATGTTTCTAGTGGATTAATGTGTTAATAGTGTCTTGAGCGTTAATACTCAATAAATGGACGACACAAATTTATTTATGAACAAAATTGGAGTGTCTTGAGCGTTGATACTTAATAAATGGATGACAAAAAATTGGGTATGAAAAAAACTATAGTCTTAAGCATTGATACTCAATAAATTATCGACAAAGATTTGTTTATGAACAAAACTGTGACACTTTTTCTCTTGATTATTTCTGAACAACTAAGGTAAAAGGTTATGTTCGGGATGAGTCAGAACAGGTGGCCAACAACGACGGCTTGATCTTTGGTGATGGTTGAGGAAAAAAAAGGGATTGTACCTACTAGATACTTCGATGCCAAAGTAAGAGCGAGAACAAAGGTACAGCAGAAAGTATGAAGTTTTGGGCAAAATTTGGATTACCTCGCCCTCTAGGTATAGAGGGCTATTTATAATGTTCTCTTAGGTGTTGGACTAGGTCGACCTATATTTGTGGGCATGGGCGTAATTCTAGGGTTAGAATGTAGAAAACCGTTGATTAGGTCTTGGCTAGCCGAGCAAGAGGAACTAGACGTTTGCGGGGACAGAGGTCCAGCATGCTCGGATAACCCTAGGCTGTGGGGGTCCCATTTGTGAATACAAGATCACACTCACAAAAATGTTTTTGATTCATGGCAAACTCAACAAGCATTCAAGCAACAAGGTACAAGCAGAAGAACTCAAAGAAAAGCAAGCTTTGGTCTCTCATAACAGAGCAGGTCGACCTACTATGCACACAGGTCGACTCAACACAAGCAAAATAAGAAGAACTCAGAAAATCAGCAGTTAGGTCGACCTACTCCCAACACAGGTCGACCTAAAATGAAGAAATTTACATATCATTCTGCTAGGTCGACCTACACAACAACTAGGTCGACCTAATCTGAGAAAATTTCCCCAAAGTGCATCAGAAGTGGATTCTGGTCGACCTACCTCTTTGACAGGTCGACCTAACTGGGAACAAATGTCATCCAAAAGATATGCAGCTCTGTTAGGTCGACCCAACCCTAAATAGGTCGACCTATCTGATCAAAACTGACTTCCAAAGGATATGCAGCTCTGTTAGGTCGACCCAGCCCTAAATTAGGTCGACCTATCTGATCAAAACTGTCAAAATTTCTGGTCTTCTCTGCATCAACTGAAAAGCTCTCATATATATTATCAAATGTTCATTATTGAAATCAACACCAAAGACTGAAAGATACACAAAGGCTTCTCATCTTCGTTCTTCGTCATCTCCAACACAATTACACATAATCATTCTTGCGTTGAGGGTTAGTGATCGAGTTCAATAACGTCCATGGAACGAAATTGAAGATTCCTAGTGGGTGAAGATTTGTGGGGTTTTTGGTGAATAAAATCTGCGGGTTTTGTCCTCCAAGATAGGTGTTTCTTGGGGGTTTTTATCAAGAGGTTTCAACGAGGATCCATCTGAGTGTGAAGATTGAAGAACAAGGGTTCAAGGCAATTCAAGACACTGCAGAAAAGGGATCGAGTGAAGCTCTTGGATCACCTTGATCTGACTCAAGATTAAGGGGGAAGAAGATTCAAAGGATCGACATAATTGGTTTATGGTTTATCGCTTTGTTATCTTCTTTGTATAAACTGCTTTCAACATTAATGAAAGATTTCCCAATTTCAGTTTGGAATTGGGGGCAGACGTAGTCGTAGCGAGGACGATCGACAAACTGCCTAAACAAATATCGTGTTATTGTCGCTTTTACCTTTTCATTTATGTTCTGTTCATATTTGGTTATAATAGCAAATTGATCAACGATTCGAGTGTTAAGATTCTGAATTAAGAACTTATATAAACATCACAATCCATCACACATTGAATCACCATCAATTTGATCATTATCACCAAGTGTTTGTGTTTTTGCTTCTTTCACCATTACTGCATTGCAAACGTCGTTCATCATATAAGAAGTTAATTGATTTTCAATAGAGCGACGTATTGATTCTATAGTGTATTCTCTTATCGTTTATCTCAAGCTGGTTTGTGGTTTTAACACATATACGATCGTTTCAATAGTGGTTCGGAATAGACGCGAGTCGATTCAGAATAACTTCCGCTTAAAGTTCAATTAATTCCGCAAAACTGCTTAAGATCTATTCACCCCCCCTCTAGATCCTAAGGCCAGCGTCTAACAAGTGGTATCATAGCTCTGGTTTATTCCGTGCTACGTGAAACACTTATTGGAAAGATGGCTTCCGGACCTAAAGGGGCTCACAATAGAGCTCCAGTTTTCAATGGTGAAAACTATGGCTATTGGAAGGATTGTATGTGTGTCCACATCAATGCAATTGATAGGAACATCTGGACAGCTATTTTCAATGGTCCCTTTCAGATCACCATGACAAATGCAGCTGGTGCAGTTGTTCCAAAACCAGAAAATACTTGGGATGCTGAAGATGAAAAGAGATATGCATACGATTGGAAAGCGAGAAACATTCTAATCTCAGCTCTCGGAGTTGATGAATACTATCGCGTTTCCCATTGTAGATCCGCTAAAGCTATGTGGGACACATTGCAAGTTTCCCACGAGGGAACGGATGATGTCAAACTAGCTAGGATCAATACGTTAACTCAAGAGTTCGAACTCTTCCACATGGAAGATGGTGAATCCATCGAAAACATGCAGAAGAGATTCGTTCACCTGAAAAATCGGTTAAATTCTCTTGATAGACCTGTTTCCAATGCAGTTGCTACTAACAAAATCTTAAGATGCTTGAACAGGGAATGGCATCCCAAGGTTACAGCAATAAAGGAAGCAAATGATCTAAACACCTTAGACATTACCACTCTCTTTGGTAAACTAGAGGAACATGAACAACACCTTAAATGCCTTGACATGCATGAGAAAAGGGCAAAGAAAGAAAAGAACATGGAGAAAGAGGTAGAGAAGAAGTCAATAGCTCTAAAATCTTCAAGCTCCAAGACCTCAAGACAAGAGCTAAAGGATAGTGATACAAGTGATGATGAAGACTCCGATGATGAGGAAATGGGACTGTTTGTGCGAAGATACAACAAATATCTAAAGAAAAATGGAGCAAAACATTCTGACAAAGGCTTGATCAATTATAGAAAGCAATCAAACAAGTTCAAACAAGATGACGACAACAAAGGAAAAATCAAAGGCCTTTGCTTCAATTGTGGGAAAGCCGGTCACTACAAACCGGATTGTCCATACCTTAAGAAAGAAAAAGAGAAGAACCAAAGCAAAGGTCATAACAAATCTAAAAGAGCCTACATAGCATGGGAAAGTGATTCATCTAGTGAAAGCTCATCAAGCGATGAAGAAGAATCAGCAAACCTATGTTTCATGGCTCATCAACACAAGAAAAAGAAAGCTGTAAGTCATCTTAAACCTGAACTCGTAGATAAGGTATCTCATTCTCAACTAAAACTTGCTTTTGAAGAATTACATAGGGATGCAATTAAAGCTTTCAAACTTTTGGCCTCAAATAAGAAAATATTTTCATATCTTGAATCAAAAGTTGAGAAAACCGAAAAGGATATGGAAGCTTTAAAACAATCTATGCTAGACATTCAAAAGGATAAAGTTGAAATAGATCCTACATCATGGTTTGGTTGTGAGACATGTCACATTTGGCAAAAAGAAGTAAGAGATTTAAAAGCCAAGTTAGACAAGGCTCTACAGCCAAAAGTGACTTTTGCCGTTGATCCAAATAAGTTCAAAAGATCGTATACTCCTTTATATAGCAAATACACTTTTGTACCAAAAGTATCAACTAGCAAAACAACATGTTCTCATCATATTAACTGTCATTATTGTTGCAAAAAGGGTCATACCATTGAAAAATGCAAATTTAGGAGAATTTTAGTTCCTAAAGGAGTATTTCAATGGTTGCCTAAGTGCAACAAATTGTGTACTCACTACCAAGGACCCAATGAAAATTGGGGACCTCCCTCTCTAAATTAATCTTGCAGGAAAAGTGTCTTGACATTGCCGAAAGGTTGTGGTTCCTTGATAGCGGATGTTCAAGACACATGACTGGAGACCTATCTCTTTTCGTTGAGTTTCAAGCAAAGAAAAAGGGGTATGTCACCTATGGAGATAACAATCGGGGAGCCATACTTGGTAAAGGA
Source organism: Vicia villosa (assembly GCF_029867415.1). Taxonomy (NCBI): domain Eukaryota; kingdom Viridiplantae; phylum Streptophyta; class Magnoliopsida; order Fabales; family Fabaceae; genus Vicia; species Vicia villosa. The sequence continues at coordinate 170,780,105 of NC_081180.1, forward strand.
AGTGTAGGTAACCCTTCTACCACTACTATAACTGATGTGCTGCTAGTAGAAGGTCTTAAACATAATCTTTTAAGTATAAGTCAATTGTGTGACAAAGATTTTAAAGTAATGTTTACAAATTCTGGCTGCACAGTAGAACATACTAAGAAAAGAGACATTATGTTTAAGGGCTTAAGAGTAAACAATATCTACATGCTAAACTTGGATGAGGTATCTAAGTCTAGTACCAAGTGTCTAATTGCTCTAGGCGAAGACTCATGGCTTTGGCATAGACGTCTCGCCCACATAAATTTTGACTTACTAAATAAAGTTGTCACAAAAGATTTAGTAATCGGCTTACCTAAAATGAAGTTTTCAAAAGATCATCTATGTGATGCTTGTCAAAAGGGAAAGCAAACTAAAATCTCTTTTAAATCAAAAAACGTGGTTTCAACATCACGCCCTCTTGAACTACTTCACATGGATCTCTTTGGCCCTTCAAGGACTAAAAGCATAGGTGGAAACACCTATGGTTTTGTCATTGTCGATGATTACTCTAGATTTTGTTGGACAATCTTTCTACCTAGTAAGGATCAAACTTTTCCAGCTTTCACACAATTTGCAAGATTATGTCAAAATAAAATGAACAACAAAATAGTTGCAATTCGAAGTGATCACGGTGGAGAGTTTGAAAACTATCTTTTTGAAAAATACTGTGATAAACATGGAATTGAGCATAACTTTTCAGCTCCTAGAACACCTCAACAAAACGGAGTGGTTGAACGTAAAAATCGGGTTCTAGAGGAGCTGGCAAGAACAATGCTGAATGAGGGTAATCTACCCAAGTATTTCTGGGCTGACGCGATTAGCACCGCATGTTATGTTTTAAATAGGATAATAATACGTCCTATACTGAACAAAACTCCCTATGAATTACTAAAAGGTAGAAAACCAAATGTATCTCATCTCCATGTATTTGGTTGCAAGTGTTTTGTCTTGAACAATGGTAAGGATAATCTTGGTAAATTCGATGCTAAAGCTGATGAGGGCATATTCCTTGGTTACTCACAATCTAGCAAAGCATATCGGGTATATAATAAGAGATTACTTATAGTAGAAGAGTCAGTACACGTGTCTTTTGATGAATCTTATACAAAATATGTCGAGAAAGGTCTTTCGTTTAATGGTGCAGGTCCATCCACTGAAGACATTGTCAAGGATAAGGAAGACGAGAATGAAAGTATTGTAAAGAAAGATGCTGAGAGAGAGAAAGATGAGTCTCATGATGAAAATGAAAAAGAAAGCATCTCAAACAATGAAGAACTTCCCAAGGCCTGGACAAATGTGAAAGACCATCCAATTGACAATATAATAGGAGACATCTCAAGGGGCGTTACAACACGCTCAAAGATAAGTAACTTCTGTCATCATTTTGCTTTTGTTTCACAAGTTGAGCCGAAAAACGCTAAGGATGCATTACTTGATGAGCATTGGCTAATGGCCATGCAAGAAGAATTAAACCAATTTAAACGGAATGATGTTTGGGACTTAGTCCCTCATCCGGGAGATCATCAAGTAATAGGCACTAGATGGGTTTTTCGTAACAAACTTGATGAAAACGGCGTTATTACTAGAAACAAAGCTAGATTAGTTGCCCAAGGTTATAATCAAGAGGAAGGTATTGATTATGAAGAGACATACGCTCTTATAGCACGTCTCGAAGCTATTCGTCTCTTACTTGCTTATGCTTGTTCTAAAGACTTCAAACTATTCCAAATGGATGTTAAAAGTGCCTTTCTAAATGGCTATATAAATGAAGAAGTCTATGTTGCTCAGCCACCCGGCTTTGAGAATTACATGTATCCAACTCATGTCTATAAGCTGAAACGTGCTCTATACGGTCTTAAACAAGCCCCTCGGGCTTGGTACGAACGTTTGAGCAAATTTCTCCTTAGTCAAGGGTACTCTAGGGGTAAAGTTGACACTACTCTCTTTATTAAAAGAAAAGATAAAGATATTCTCTTAGTCCAAATTTATGTAGATGATATTATATTTGGGTCGACTAATGCAAAACTTGTCAAAGATTTTTCTAAGCTTATGCAGAGTGAATTTGAGATGAGTCTCATGGGTGAGCTAAATTTCTTCCTTGGCCTACAAATCAAGCAACTCAGTCATGGAACGTTTGTGAATCAAACTAAATACTGTACGGAGCTGCTCAAAAGATTTGGAATGAGTGAAGCAAAGGAAATTGACACACCTATGGCAACAAATACTAATCTAGACAAAGATGAGAAAGGTAAAGAGGTTGACGTGAAATTATACCGAAGTATGATAGGTTCACTATTGTATCTTACTGCCTCAAGACCAGACATTATGTTTAGTGTGTGTATGTGTGCAAGATATCAATCTTGTCCAAAAGAATCTCACTTAAAAGCTGTCAAAAGAATTCTGCGATACTTACGTGGAACTACTACATATGGCCTATGGTATCCAAAGGGAAATGAATGCCATTTGGTAGGATTCTCCGATTCAGATTTTGCTGGCTGCAAATCCGATAGAAAAAGCACCAGTGGAACATGTCATATATTCTCAAATTCATTGATAAGTTGGCATAGCAAGAAACAAGTATCGGTTGCATTATCTACTGCTGAGGCAGAATATGTAGCTGCTGGAAGCTGCTGTGCACAAATATTATGGCTCAAGCAACAACTTCTTGACTTTGGTATTAAGCTTGATCGCATACCTATCATGTGCGACAACACAAGTGCCATAAACTTGAGTAAAAATCCTGTCTTACACTCACGTACCAAGCATATTGAAATAAGACATCACTTTCTACGAGATCATGTAGAGAAAGGAGACGTTACATTTGAACATGTAGAAAGCAAGAAGCAACTAGCTGACATCTTCACCAAACCTCTAGCAACGGAGCAATACTTCAACATTCGTATGGAATTAGGGATACTCGATATCTCTAATTTGGGCTAATTACGTTTGTTCTCTCTTAATATTATTCCTTTACTTTATATATATATATATATATATATATATATATATATATATATATATATTTCTGCTAACATTTCTCTTAGCGTAAAGGTAGTTCATCATCAAGCCAGGCGTCATTCCACATTGACTAAAGGCTGCCACTAAAGTTGACACCTACATATTAAGAAAGCGGTAACGTAATTGTTGTTCACTTCCAAAAATATTATTGATACTATAATATGCTATCAGTTAACATGCTTATAGTGACCTCATGCATATATCGCTCTTGCTCATATATGTGTCTCATCTTTAATACACCTTTAAACATATTTGGCTCTCATGCTATCACTATCTACCTTTTATCTATGTTTCTCTCGTTACTCTTCTCTTCTGTTTTTCTTGTATCTCTTTTGATGTTGTCAAAGGGGGAGATAGATGCTGAGTGTACGAGGGAGCTCAGCTGAGTAAATAGATGCTGAGTGTACGGGAAGGCTTTTACCACTTATTACAAATGCTTCTACTACCGGTTTGCCATCATCAAAAAGGGGGAGTATGTGAATACAAGATCACACTCACAAAAATGTTTTTGATTCATGGCAAACTCAACAAGCATTCAAGCAACAAGGTACAAGCAGAAGAACTCAAAGAAAAGCAAGCTTTGGTCTCTCATAACAGAGCAGGTCGACCTACTATGCACACAGGTCGACTCAACACAAGCAAAATAAGAAGAACTCAGAAAATCAGCAGTTAGGTCGACCTACTCCCAACACAGGTCGACCTAAAATGAAGAAATTTACATATCATTCTGCTAGGTCGACCTACACAACAACTAGGTCGACCTAATCTGAGAAAATTTCCCCAAAGCGCATCAGAAGTGGATTCTGGTCGACCTACCTCTTTGACAGGTCGACCTAACTGGGAACAAATGTCATCCAAAAGATATGCAGCTCTGTTAGGTCGACCCAACCCTAAATTAGGTCGACCTATCTGATCAAAACTGACTTCCAAAGGATATGCAGCTCTGTTAGGTCGACCCAGCCCTAAATTAGGTCGACCTATCTGATCAAAACTGTCAAAGGGATCGAGTGAAGCTCTTGGATCACCTTGATCTGACTCAAGATTAAGGGGGAAGAAGATTCAAAGGATCGACATAATTGGTTTATGGTTTATCGCTTTGTTATCTTCTTTGTATAAACTGCTTTCAACATTAATGAAAGATTTCCCAATTTCAGTTTGGAATTGGGGGCAGACGTAGTCGTAGCGAGGACGATCGACGAACTGCCTAAACAAATATCGTGTTATTGTCGCTTTTACCTTTTCATTTACGTTTTGTTCATATTTGGTTATAATAGCAAATTGATCAACGATTCGAGTGTTAAGATTGTGAATTAAGAACTTATATAAACATCACAATCCATCACACATTGAATCACCATCAATTTGATCATTATCACCAAGTGTTTGTGTTTTTGCTTCTTTCACCATTACTGCATTGCAAACGTTGTTCATCATACAAGAAGTTAATTGATTTTCAATAGAGCGACGTATTGATTCTATAGTTTATTCTCTTATCGTTTATCTCAAGCTGGTTTGTGGTTTTAACACATATACAATCGTTTCAATAGTGGTTCGGAATAGACGCGAGTCGATTCAGAATCACTTCCGCTTAAAGTTTAATTAATTCCGCAAAACTGCTTAAGATCTATTCACCCCCCCTCTAGATCCTAAGGCCAGCGTCTAACACCATTGATAAAGTCGTGCCCGTTCGAAGGGGAGATTCGCCATCTGCTTGCTTCATGGAGTGGGCCAACGCTTATTAGGCCTCTTCACACTTATGGGTGGATTAGGCCAATTAAGATAATTGTGCTAGTCCAAAACAGGTTATTTCTTTTTTAAATGAAAAATGAAATAAAATGATATACATTATCCATTGGATTTTAGACCAACCGATGGAATAAATTATTTCTGTTGCATATCCAGAAAGAAAATGGTGTACTGTAAGATATATCACTTAAAGATTTTTACCATCCGCCATTTTCTTTTTGAGTTACAATATTTCTATGTATTGTAAGATATTTCTAGGTTTGAGCAAAACTTAATGAAGAAATTTTATTATAGGAAAAATAAATAATCCTTCCCCTCGATTGTTAGGATAATCGAATGAATAGATTGTTTAATATTTAAATAAAAAATAAAATAAAAAAGAATGACACCATTAAAAAAATATTGTAGATGCTAGGATACAAGGCGTGCCTCTTAGAACATCTCCAATTGTGAGAACTTAGTGATTGCTTAATTCTTAAGTTATGTTCCTTGTTTTTTTTTTACCATTGAATTGTGATGATATGACAACACTAATGTCTTAAATTTAAGAGATTGAGCTTGATGAAACAATCTCAAAAGTTGAGAACTTAACTTTAAATTTTATTATTTTTGAGTCAATTTAATTGAAAGAGTAATACTATAACTAAATAGCTAATGACTTTTCCAAGAGTTATGAGCTAGACCATAAATGCAACACATGACTTAGGAAATATGACCAAAACAATACAAATGGTTTAAAAATATCATTAATACAATAACTGAAAACTCGTGATATTTTATTCATATTTTAGGTTTACATATATATCACACATGTTCATGTTTGTGTGTTTGTAAACTGTAACCACTTATTTTATTTCTAACAGAGACATAACTGTTTTTAGAAGGTGGCCATTAAATTAAGGACAGAAGGTGATAGCATAGCTAGGTCCACCATTGCAAGTGAAAGTGCCAGTCTTATCATCGTAAGCATAACTATAAGCATCAGGACATTGATTCTTAAAAGTCGTAGCGTAACTTGAGGCTGGACATGTAGCCGCTGTATTGTGACTTCCACGGCAACAATATTCATCTGTATTAAACTTCAAACAAGCACTCTGACAAGCAATCACACTTCCATCTGAGCCTTTCACTTGAAGCTCATCAGGACACACAGTGTTGATATTCGCCGGACAGCTCGAGGTTTTGCAATCACCACTTCCTCCTTGTGGAGTTACGGACATCGGCACGTTGAATCCGTCAACGTTGCTCACATCGTAGAAATCTTGTCCTCCATTTGAAGCTACTGTAATTTCAACCAGAGTTGCTGGTGGAACTGCGCCAGCACCGTTGCACTCAACTTGACCAGATGCACAATCGGCCGTGGCACAACTGAACTTTCCGTTGTTGTTTGTGCATCCAGTACGGGCCCAAAACCGACCTGACCATGGAGAAGGAAGGTCCACTGAGTTGGTTGCTTGAGGATCCAACACAAAACCTGTTGTTGATAGTTGTGGCTTTTGGTCTCCGGTTAGTGTTCCAGGCCATACAGTGTATCCACATTTGTTTGTGAATGTCACTTTGGCTCCTCCAACCACTGTATACAAAATCACACACATATTATAGAAATATTAACATAAGAATTATTTTGCAAGAATTTTGATTAATGGATATCATGGTTTTAAATTGCGGTTGCGGTAGTGTCCAATCGGTATCAAGTCGCAATTGCGGTGTAATAACAAATTACAATAAAAATCATATCATAACACCACAATGATTGCATCAGACCACATCAATCCACAAAAAATTATGTAATACTTGCAAAAGTTACTTGGCCTCTCTTCCTCCATAGATTTAAGTCATGTTTTGAAAAGGTTAGAGGTATTTAAAATGATGGTGAATTGGTAATGAGATATATATATGAAAATTTAATAAAATATAATATTTTATGTTCATAAAATATAAATTCACGCCGCAACGACCACAATAGCCGCAGCCGCAATGACCGTATCCGTAACCGTAATTTAAAACCATAATCAACATATAGAAAAATAAATCTAAAACCATGATCAACATATAGAAAATAAAAGTTGAAAATCAACCTATAGAAATTTGGCAATATTATTTGGTGCATTAGAAAAAGTAACATAAATACTATTTTTGAAGAATATATATCATGATAAAAAGTTATGGAAAATATAGTTGAAATGATATATACCATAGAAGAGGAATGCAAAGCTAAGGCAGAGAGCAATACGAGTAATAGCCATTTTGATATTTGATGAAAATTGCACTCTGTATCTTCCCATTATATAAGCTTCCAGAGTTGAATCTTCAACTATCAGTATTTAGTTAAGTCAACAAAAAAATAATGGCAGGATTGATTTGTTTCGAACGTAAAGAACAATTCTACGGAAGCTTATATTTGGCTAGAAAAGTCTCAAACCTTAATAGATATTTCCGCGTACAATTATTTCGTTCAAGAAAATAGTTAGATTGAAAGAATTTATTTATTTTTCTTTTTTAAATTGATAGAATTTATCTACGAGTTTAATTGATATGAAATGTTAGAGATGTATTCGTCTGACGCCACAGACGCATCATTTCTTTGTTCTCAGACATTTTTGTTTTTGGTTAGACAATCTTTCTTGAAATGTCCTTTATAGAAATTAAAACATTTTAATTCGGGTTGATTGCTCTTGAATCTCGACCTTGACTTCTTTTTCTTTTTTCACTACTATTCAAACTTCTTCTCTTACACTAAGGTTCACTGTTTTTTTTTTTTTATAAACGCTTAGGTTCACTATTACGTAAAAGTTATTTTATAATGGTTGGAAAAGGTATATCACAACATCCGACCGACCGTTGTGAGGTAAAGTATGGTTATACGCATGATTCGTTCCACAAAGGTCGTGCAGTTGTGATTATAAGTCGTGTAGTGCGCTACCTATCTCAACGGTTACTTCAAACAACCATTGTGATATTCTTTAATGCATTAACAACGGTTGTTCTAAACAATCATTGTGAAAAATACACTGAGTTTGTTATCAATTATGTGGAATGCTTATTTCACCAATGTTTACTAAACATATAACCTTTTAATCGTATCTGGAACATTATAATATGCCAAATTAAGTTATATTAGAAGGCCAATGCTCACTAAACATATAATCGTTCAGTGAATTTTACTCTTTAATCGTTAAATCTTGGCTTAATGCTCCTCGATATTCAATCCTCTGTCCTTGACCTCTAGTTCATATTACGTTGCAAACAAAATTAAAGGTGGAGGAAGGGGAGGTTGAAGAACATGAAGCTTTAAACCAAGTTCTAATTGTTAAAGAGTGAAATGCAGATAATGGGCTGAAGATTTATTGTCTAGAATTGAACGTCTAACTTTTTTTCTAGCATAACTTTATTCATCGTATTATAATTTTCTAATGTAATCCCAGAAGTTATCTATTCGGTAAGGTGTTGGAAAAACACTCAAACCATATAAGATATAATAAACTCATCTTTTAAACAAATATTAACAACAACATTCATCAACAACAAACCTTATACCACATACAAATCTTATTAATAACAACAACATATAAACTCATAAAATGTTTAAAAAATCTACCTATCTTTAATGGCATCCGAAATGAAAGGAGGATGAATATGAAATGAAAGCTAGAAACTTGTGTTAATTTTGAATGGATTTTATTTTGGGTCTTTCGCACAAGTTTGCAGCACTCACTTTAGCTCCATCCTCGTTAATTTTTTCATTTACCCATCCTTAACTACAAGTCAAAACAAGCAGAATGTTCAAACAATATGAAACAATCTATTGAAACATAAACAATAATAGATAAAAATATTTCAAAATATAAACTATTGTGAAGAAGAACTTTTAAAGTATACATTTTCTAAGATTTATAGAAGACGATTTCGCTGCATAAGTTTGGAGTTTTAATATAAGAGAGACGAGTGACATAGATGTTAGGGTTTTGTGTCGAGAGAGACAAGTGAAATAGATGTTAGGATTTTCTTTTGAGAGAGACGATTGTTATTTACTGAAGTGAGATAAAAATCCGCTTATATATAAATATGAAGACCCTTTCACCACAGTTGATAAAATGAACTGTGATAAAATTGTTGCACTTTACACCTCTGTTGATTAAAAGAACCGTGGTGATATATCCATTTTGTTAGGATAAATGGTAAATTGTTGGTGTTGGGATTCGACCCTTTCATTTCAGATACATTTTACTACGGTTGTTAACTATGATCATAGTGAAATAAATTTTAGTAAATACAAAAAAAAAATAAAACACCCAAAAATGAGTTAGTAACATTATTAATAGGAAAGTCGTTGTAATATGGTGTTACGAAAGGTCTATTCCACAGTTGTGGTTTTCCCCAGCCTCCACTTCTTTGGAACCAGTCTTGTTGGATAATTCTTTGGCCATTAAGGCTTCTTTAACCTCCTCTAGAGATATATAATCTATTCCATAGATCCAAGTATCTGCAAGAATATCATATCAGCTGGTAAGAGACCATGTCAACAATAAATATTGATCCTCATCATCCAATGTAATTTTTATATTCTCCAAATCAAGAATAACCCTATAAAATTCATCTTGGGGTTCTTCCAACGATGTTCCCGACTTCATTAATGATACAGATGTTGCTTTAGATATAAATGGTTTGTTAGAGTCTTGGTCATATACAGGGTTTCGAGCATCAACCATAATCTACCATTTGTTTCTCATTTGAAAATTCACATAGCACCTTATCCCCTAAACTAAAAATGATCGCACTATGAGCTTGATTTAGGATTCCTTGTTTCTCATACTCAGTAAGCGAGTATGAAAGTGATAACGCGAAAATGTATCACATATTTGGCTTGATTTATATAAATTATTCCCCTATTTTATTTTAATTATGTTGTTTTATGTTGGTATTATGCTGATATTTTAATGTGTTTCAGGAATTTAATGTTTACGAGGCTCGCAGAAGAAAAGGGGTAAAAAGGAGAAGAAATGAATAAATATAAATATAAATATATATATATATATATATATATATATATATATATATATATATTATTTTCTTCATTTCTTCCTCTTTTACTCTTTTTCTCAAGCGAGCCTCGTAAACATTTAATTCCTGAAACACATTAAAATACCAGCATAATACCAACATAAAGCAACTTAATTAAAATAAAATAGGGAAATAATCTATGTAAATCAAGCCAAATATGTGATACATTTTCGCGTTATCAGAAAGCTTTGCTTCTCCTTCCACTACATTGTCCATTGATTGATGTACAAGAAACACCCGTACCTTTACATGCCACAATGCAAAATCATCTTTGCCATTGAACTTCTCTGCATTGAACTTCACCTTAACTAACTACAATTCAATTTGCACTGAATCTCGATTGAATTGCCCCTCAGAATGCAAACACAATCGTACCTCATAATCAATCACCTTTTCTTCTTCGATTAGACTCCTCTCCATAGATAAAAACAAATTAGAGCTCTAATGTCAATTGTTATGGCTTCTTGGCGCAACAGAACCAAACAACACAACAATCAAAGAAAGAAATTTCTAGTCATGCAAACACAAATAATAGAATATAACATAAGAACTATAAAGAACTCAATAAACACTTTGGTTGAGGTACACACATATTGAGAGAGAGAGAGAGAGAGAGAGAGAGAGAGAGAGAGATAAGTTAATATATGTTAGTATTAATGTTTGTCTAATTAATATTAGATTTATGTTAAATAATCATGAATAATCCATATATTTTTGTTATTTTTTAATTAGTCTTTATTATATGCTAGTTAATTGACACTATTGACCAAAAAAAATTGAATTTGTCAGTTTATTAAAATCCCCTTTATAATTAAAATGGTAATGATGTTGTAAACATGTAGTATGGAATGTTATCCATACTATCATAGTTGAATGTAAACTCAAATGTATTCTAGAAGACGTAGACTTAAACCACATTTAAGGAAGGAGTTAAAGGGTTTATCACATTTTCATTTTCTTAAGATTTTTTTCAAAGGGAAAAAGGAGATGTCTGTATCTTAAATGTGGATGTAGATGTTAAATTAGTGTGCAGATGAAGTAGAACGTCATTTGAAAAAAAAGGGTTTTACAAACAATTACTAGGTTTGGACATCAAATGTAAAAGAACCGTCGAGTAATGTACCAGAAACAACTTATTCACAATATGGTTCAAGCAATTGACCACATATGGAATAATAATAATAATAATAATAATAATAATAATAATAATAATAATAATAATAATAATAATAATAATAATAATAATTTAAGACAATCGAAGACATGGTTGGTGATGCTTTTGGGGTGAACGTGACCTATGATAAACTTCAAGATTTTGATGGGGAAGAGCAGCTGAATGAGAAAATGCAGAAATTTTATCAGTTGATGAAAGAAATAAATACACCATTTTTTGAGGGTTTGTTAGACTCTATATTATTAATATGTTTGAGATTATTGGCTGCAAAGTCAAATTGAAATGTTCCTGATCATTTTTTGTAATTATTTTGCTAAAATGATGTTAGACGTGACTCCTATGAAAGACAACTTTCCTACAAGTTTTTATGACAAAAAGAGGTTGGTGTCGAAGTTGGGTTTAAAAGTTAAAAAAAAATTATTGCCTTAGATATTTAATGTTGTTTTAGGACAATTAGTTTGGTATAAATGATGGAGAATTTGAGGAATGTAAGCTTTGTAATAGTCTAAGGTATCTACTTCACAGCAAAGCCATTGATCGTAAGCAAAAACGTTTAGTAGTGAAATCCATGGTTTATCTGCCGATAATACCAAGGTTGTAGAGAATGTTTACTTCAATGCTAATTTTAATCAAATGACCTGGCATTATTGAAAAAAATTAGTCCAGGAGCAATGCGACAACCATATGGTGGCGAGGCATGAAAGCATTTTGATCGGATACATCCTGAATTTAATGCAGAAACCAAAAATATCATACTCGGATTGTTCTTTGATGGTTTTAATTCATATGTCTAAGCGTCAGCAATTTCATATTCTTATTGGCCAATTATTATTACCCGTTACAACCTCCCCCTAAGATGTGCATGACAAAATCTTACATACTTTTGACTTGCCTCATTTCAGGACTTTCGAGTCCAAGAACAAGAATTGGTGTGTATTTACAATCTTTAATTGATGATTGAAGAATGGACTTACGACATATCACATAAAAAAAACTTTAAAATGCGAGCTTCTTTGATGTGGAATACTAATGACTTTCTTGCATATGCCATATTGTTTGGTTATGGTACACATGGAGAACTTGTGAAGAAGGATAAGAGATTATATGATGCTTGATTTAGCATATTTCGGATATAAGTCTTTCATTTTAAGTAATTATTGTTTTAATTACTATCTTTTTTTTAATTATCTAATAGTTTCTTCAACATTTTAGGAGAAATGCATATGATACGTAAGAGACAAAGTTAAGATTGGGCATAATTTTCAGAATAAAGCATCAGCCCTACTTTCTGATATGCTTAGGCATGTTAGACTTAGTTGAGAACAAAAAATGACCTACCCTTCATGGATGGGCCAAAATGTGTTAAATGAATTGCTTACTTATAGGGATTCAATTGCATTTAAGGTAAAATTTGAAACAACAAAGAAATATAGAGCATCTAAAAATGGAGTATGCTATTATAGAGTTGGAAGTATTAGATCACCGAACATGCTCTTCAGATGGTAATTATATTTTCATTCACTATTTTTTAAAATTATATTCTTTTTTATAATATATATTTTAATTAAAGTTAATTTTATTAATTAGACTAATGAGAAGGGAATGACCCCAATAATGAATTTAGGAGTGTAAGCAGATCTGAAATAACCAATTAAACCGACAATCCAAATTGGAAAGAAAAAATTGTTTCTGGTTCGATTTCAAAACTGAACCGAACTGAACCAATGAAAATCGATGTGGTTTGATTTGGTTCTCGGTTTTAGTTTTTAGGAACCGGTGAACCGAACCAACGATATAATTAAACTCTAAATATTTTATTCCACCCGTCATTAAGACTAAATTTTGTATCGATCCATCCATTCTCCATCTTTGTTTAGGTTTCAACTCCGAAACATAAAAAGGAGAAACCATAAGTCACAAAAGGTTGCTTTCATCAAACAACTGATCTCGTCGCCCTACAACACTGTTGGTCTCTCTAGTGTTGTTATGATATGTTATGGTTTCCTTAATCGTGTTCAAGTTCTCTTTGTTAGTTTTCATGTATTTTTTTTACCTTTTTTGTTTCTTCCTCGACAAAATTTCTTCTAGTCTTATTAAAAAATAGTTTTGATGTGTGTTTGAGGTGTGAAATATGCTAATTTATGTGTATTGAAAATTCATGTTGTTATTGTTGTGTTTTATTTGTTAAAGTTTAAAATCCATTCCTAAACTTCTGATGTCAAGTACCAACTTTTATAATTAAAAGTGAACTTATTTCATGATGCGATAGAAAACATGTCAATATTTTGTATGGATTAAGAACAACATGTAATTTGTTTGAAAAACTAGAACATCAAATAAATCACATGAAATGTTATATTTTAAAAAACAACAGCATAAAATACAGCAAAAAATACTTTAGCAGAGAATACTTTGATGAATATAATTTTTGAAAAAAACATTGTAGACCGATCAAGCAAACCAAACTAAACTGAACCAAATCGGTTAGTTTAGTTACATTTCTTAAAAATACTAAAAACCAAATCAAACCAAATCGATGGAGATACCATTAGTTCCAACATTTTTTTGAACAAAAATAAGTTCAAACCGAACCGATTACACCTCTAAATGAATGAGATTCATAAGAGGACTTAAAGGGGAAATAGAGGAAATATCAACAAGCATGCTAGAAAAGTTCAGGTAAGATGCTATTAATAGTTAATTACTCATTTAATTCATTTAAATAATTAAATTGTTTAATCTCTAATATTTATTTTATTTTTTACTTGTGTGTAGGAGTAGTATCATGGACAACTAGCAGAATATATACCTCAACATCGTGAATTAGTTGTTCTGAGGGACCCACGTCTTCTTAATTCAATTGTGTCACTTCATAGATTGATAAATTTAATCTACCATATAAGAAAAGTTGTATGTCTGGAAAACTCCTTTCTACCCTTTTCTCATTTTGCTCCACATATACAAAATGCTGGTTTTTTAGTCTTTATACACCTATGAAATCACTTTTATTATTAAAATAATCTTTTACCATTTTCTCTTCTATTAATGTCTACTTTAATTTGAATTTCAAACAAAAGGTATTAGGGTTTCAGATGTTGTGGACACTGAACATCATATGAAGGAAACTTCCTTCTCCTCTTCAGCGGCGGCTAACCCTTCTCTCTCGGCTTTTCGTTTCGTCTCTCTTCTCTTCCGATTCATCTTCCATTTTCCGTCTTCGCATACGATGGTGATTCTCTCTTTTCCGGAGAGAGTCCAGTTGTGTTGTTGATTCAGATGCGGATTTGAACGTTTGCTGATGATGGTGTTGTTGTTCGTTGAACGTGATAATGAACAGTTCTGATGGAGGGCTGAGTGGTTCATGATTTAAACCTTTCTGGTGAGTGTTGAAAAGTATACTTTCGGCAAATATTTTTTATTTGTATCGTATCCACAGAGATTGGGTGATATTACCGCCGTTCTATAGTTGCAATCATTTTAAGTTGATAAATAAAAATTGGTTTGGTTTGTGTTTGGAATTTATCTCGAATTTTAGAAATAACTAAGATAGTAAAATATGATTTTCTCAAATAAAAAGTGCTTTGCCAAGATTAGTGTTCCTTATTCCAAACTCATGCATTTCCTCAAACCATGTATATGAATTCTAATTTCATGAATACAATCTAGTATTGCCTCAATATCATTTATTCCTAAATAATATTGTAATAATTGTTAAATAAAACTTTAGGTAATTTCTTCACCTAAACATGCATCTAACCATCATTATCTAGCAATACAAGTGATAAACAATCCATAGATCTATTTCTACGATTCATACATTGTTTGAATAAATCTCTAAAACAGTATTTATATTATCTTTTTCAACAATAATATAAAACAAAGATAAGATTTCAAAACAAGAGATTCATACTATATTCAATCAATGAGAGAGTCACATACATAAGTTTTTAAGAGAGATACATAAAGTTATGAGGAATAGCTACCTCTAATCTTAGCAAAGAAAATGATTTAGCTCCTCATCACCATGGTTGCAAGCTCACAAGAATGGTGAAATTCGTTTTTGCTTTTTTCCCTATTTTCTCTCTATTCTGTCTTTTCAATAATGCAATAATCTAGAACTCTAAGTTATGGAGATATATCAAAATTACACAAAGTTTTTCTTTCTAATAAGACAAAAAGAAATTATTGTTATTCCTCTTGCCTCCTTAAGTGACCAATAGAAACCAGTAACTCCAAAAAGTGCCTTTTTGCTGTCTTTCATGCCACCTTGCGCACATGCCTCTCAAAAGTCAGAATTGGAACTAAAACACGCTGGCAGGATTTTCTTCAGTTCGCGGCGCCAACATGAGGACGCGGCGCGAACAGAGTGGATTTTCACTTCTTGGCTTGATTTCATGGTTCTCTTGCTCGGCTCATTCTTTGTCATTCAAATCCACAACTTCTTGAAGCAGAATTCTACAAAACTAGCAAAAAGAGTGAAATACCTACTCAAATAGAATTAAAACAAGAATAATTACATATTTTCCTATTGTGTGATTAAAAACATATGATTTAAATAGAAATTGGTTAAAAGGGACAAATAAAAAGATGTGAAATTTACTACTATTTGGTCCCTAACAACTCTCCCCAACTTGCCATTTTGTTTGTCCCTAAACAAAAAAATTGCCACCAAAGGAAACAAAGTACAGCAAGAGAATGTTTCACAAAATTTCAAACAATTGGATGGTTCAAAAGTACATGGCCATTTCGCGATACATTTACCTCAAAGCTAGACAAGACGACAACGGCATAGTGGTTGTGCACAAAAATACAAATCAAAAAGTTCCAACAAGTACATGTCAAATTTGAATCACCTACACACAATTTGTGAATAATGAAGATATGAAGGTTTCTTTCACTCATCCGAACAATTAAATCAACAACAAGTCCAATTATGCATTCATCAAAACAAACACCAATTATGTGAACAAAATGAGAATCAAGAGGTCTTTCAAAGGTTATAGTGTGGCTTGGGTTACAAAGAAGGGATAATATTTCGGAAAATCGAACACAATCCTAAGGGAGCATTTTCTTCTCAATTCACTCAATGACACCTCCTTATAATCCAATTTTCTTTACTTTTTCAGAACACACAACCGGGAGCCTTTTCTTATTATTCATGACAAGTGTTACTTCTTTTTCTTTGGCTCCACTTTGGTTCAAAAGTACACACTTGTTCTTTTTCACAAGGAGTGCTTATTTTCTTTTATGGACCACTTATTTATTTATTTTTTTCACGACACTTGTATTTCTCCCCAACTTTGCTCTTTTCACACCAACTTTGATAAACAAAAATTCTCCCTAAGAAAAATTAATTGCAACCAAATTGGTTGAAGGTTCACTCACACAAAAGAATAGGATTCATTCATTCAAAATTTTATGCAATGATGAATTTAAATGAATCCTAACAAGCTCAAAGGGGGAACTAGGGATTTTTCCTCACAAGGTTGATTGATTTAACATTTTGGCCAAGTGGTTTCTCTCAAAACAATCAATGCCTCTATCATTTTCACAAGTGTTCGTAACAAGGATTAATGCATGATTAAACATAATAAGAGTGTGTCAAAGTAATGTTCGGTATCCCACAATTTAGTATACAATGGAAAGCTATCTCACAAATGACTAAGTTCTAATTGATTCAAAAAGACATGTAATTCAAAGAACTTATGTTATGCACTTTTGCACAAACCATCACACGATTATTTCCAAGTCTAGTAAGCGATAAAAATTTACCTTTGAAATTGCCTCATACCACTCTTATCATCACCACCCCAATTGCATCCATTAAGCACACAATCTCTTGCAACTTTGTTCCTTCGCTTCAATGAATACGCACAATTAAAAAAAAAAATTTAGCAAGTAGGGTAAATCAAATTTCAAATTCACAAATCACAATTTAAATCATACACACAAGCAAAACATGCAAACTAGTCTTCAAAAGTGGCAACTACTTAATTAAATCAAAATACAATAAACCAACTTTAACTAAAGTACTAGAATTAAAATGCTAGAAATTAAAATTGATGGAAATTAAAAACTAAACTAAAACTACCAAACTACGTCTTCAAACATCCTCATCATCACCGCCTCCTACCGGACCTATGACATCTTCCATCTCAGCATCCACATTTGCGGCACCACTTCAACTAGCCTGGCCACTGCCTCCAGCACCCCCTGTGGTGTCGTTTTTTTACCTCCCCGTTTCACTTGGGAGGACGGCACGCTAAACCTGTCGCTACCGCGAAAAATGGATCAGAGTCGCCACTAATATATTTATCCCATCGCGGGAAAGGAATACCAGGAAACCTAACTCGAAATAAAAACAAGGTCTTTCGACCAGAGAATAGGGCACGGGAGTCGGTTACGCAAGGGGAAGGTGCTAGCACCCCTCGCGCCCATCGTACTCGATGGTATCCACCTATGTCTGTTTCTATCTAAAGGGTGTATCTATGTCTAAACTAAATGCGAATGCATGCTGTGGACCGTCCTTTCGGGCCATACCCCTCTGTGAGTTTTTTGAGTGAGGGATACGTGAACTGACTCTTTTTTGTCGATCGGACGCTTTCGCGTCACTTTGAAAAAGTTTACAGAGTCGCCACCGACCTTTTATTTTATCCAATGAAGGAAAGGTTTATAAAAGAAACAGAAAAAAGACCTTTGAGAGATTCTGGGTAAGGGGGTAGGTTATACAAAGGGAAGGTGTTAGCACCCTTTGTATCCATGGTTATCCATGGGCTCTTTAGTTTGCTTAGCTCATTTGATTTACTTTTCAATTGCTTCGGAATGCTTTACCTGTGTTTTTGAAATACCTTTGCAAATAGAATTTGTAATGATCCTTGTGCGGATATATACAAATGCTTGTTTATCTTTCGAAAGATGTTTTGAAAAGAACGTTAATTTTGTAATGATCCGTGTTTGGATGTATACAAAATATTGTCTTTTTGAAAGTTTATTTTGAAAAAACAACAATGTATGAGAATTTTGTTTGTTTTGATTTTGAGCAAGCAAACTAGGAGGTCTACCCTGAGTTATAAGGTCTTTATCCTTGTTCCCTTTAAAAATCTATCCTATCACCGGATATAAACAGAAGGTTCGATTTTGTACTTGAAACAGTAGTAATGTAACTTTGATTTTTGAAAAGAGTGTAAAGGGGTTACCCTAAGAGGTGCAAATGTGATTGTGATTGAATTCAGATATTTATCTTTGAAGTTAGTGATCTAACGGTTCAGTTTTATCTTTGACATACACGCAGTTTATATGTGTGCTGGAAATTAAAATGCGGAAATGTAAAGTGCGGAAAGTAAATCTACGCTATTACATCGATTGTGCGGGAAATGTAAACTAGCCTACTTACATGAATTTGACATCCTATACATTTATCTAGGAATTTTAAATTGCAAGAAATAAAAGGCATATTTTTGGATTTTTTAGGATTTATTTTAAATATAATTAATGCATGATTAATTAATTTTAAAATAAAGAAAAGATGAAAATATGATTAAACTTAGAAAATAAGTTTGAAATATGTACAAAACATTTGTCAATTAATTTTAGAACAAAACTAATTTTTTTTGGAATTTTTGAAATTGTTTTTGGATTTTTTTAAGTTAATTAAAACATAATTATGCAAATAATTACACAAATAATTAAAACTTGATGATAAAATTATCCTAAATATGTACAAAATTAGTTTATGATATATAAACAATATTTAACACAAAGAACAATTTTTTTTATGATTTTTTGACTAATTAAAATAATTAACAAGCAAATATATAAATACATACTAATTAATTATGAAAAATATTGAAATTTTGAAGAAAAATAAAATATTTTTATTTCAGAAAATAATATATATTTTTAGAAGTTTAAAATATTTTTTGTGGATTTTTTTGGATTTTTTAACTATTTTTAATTAATTTAACAAAGAAATTAAAATAAAATAGAAAATAAATAATAGAAATAAAAGGATACTAATCCTGTGTGGTTTGATTGAGGGGCCATAGCATGGAGCTGCGTGTGTGAGGCGTTGGATTGAAGATTGAAGTGATCCAAGGGTTCAGATCTGAGGTCACATGATGCACATGGTTAAAGTAGATCATGGGATTAGTGGGAGACCAAAGTCAGACTGGTCCCCACCTTCGCCTGCGTGGACCAATGGAAACAGAGGGAGAGAGAGCTGACTGTTGACTGACGAACCACGCTCGGACGCGTGGTCGTCTTCAACCTCCGTCCCATGCATTTTTTCTAGACAGATAGCGGGGGTTTTGAACCCCCTCTATTTTACAATAAGAAAACGTTATTTTTGGTAGCTTCCCAAACCTGCAAGAACACACGTTAGCAACACATGAAAGCAACCCAGATCCACTAAACATGATGCCCTGAATCCAAATATGTCATTAGTTTCGTGATTTGAGGCTCGTAGCTATAGGTTCGAAGATGTTAAAGTATGAACACTCATAAGCTTATGTTAATGGCATATGGCTATCCTCACGTGGGAGTTGGCATGTTAAGACCCAGATCACTTATGTAGGACCTCATAAACATGTTAGGGTGGTTAGTTCATATGGAAATTAATTGCAAATATGAAAATGAAAGTTAAGGCATATATACATGAAGAACACTTATATGCACTATACGACTCTCATAGGCCTATATTTAGAGTTCAATCTTACTCTATAATGTTTGAGAAGATGATTAGAAAGCTTGGTTTGTATTAATGTTGATTGGAGAATTGAATTTGAAATTTACAAAGTTATGGAAATTTTAGAGAATTTTGGTGACTTTCTTGACTATGCCTTGCAATATTTCGTGTCTCCTCTTTTGCTGAAGTATGATGCTTCTTTTATAGCCCAAAGTTGCTTGGAACTCAAGCTAAGAAGCTTTGTTGTCTTTGTTGAAAGTTTGATTTTTAAAATATTAAAAATCTTTGAATTGTTGACCAAGCTTGACTCCATTCAATGCTCTTGTCTTGCTCTTCAATTCTTGCAGAAAAAATGAAGATTCCTTGAAGTGAGTCATACTTGGAGGCCAAGCAACCATTATCCATGCATTTTCCTTTTAATTTTAATCTTAAAGTAAGATAAAATTATGCAAAAAATGGCCAATAAAGATGTGGGCTTTGTCTTGGTCGTGGGAGGCCCATAGTAACATGGCAAAGATGTTTGGACCATAAAAACTTGGACTCATTTGGAAAAAAAACATTTTTGAGCAATGTTGATTTCATGCATTTTCCCAAAATTTAGCCAACTTCAACAAGGTGTAAATCCTTCAATTTTTGTCATATGAAGGAGATCTTGCACTTTTTGGAAACCTCAAAGAGTCCTCTAACCAATGTCTTTGGTCTCATATCAAAATGATTTTTGGTTCTCCTTGTGTGTCCATTTGAAAAAAGTGTCTTTTTGTTGACTTTGAAAATGACCTGTAATGTCTTTGGCCATATTTTTCAAATGGTGAATGCTATGACCATGGGATCAATTGCATTTGAAAGATAATTGAATTTCCTTCAAAATGAGCTTTGGTTGACATTTTTTGGATGAAGGATGAGAGAGTTATGATCAGTCAAAGTTGAGTTGACTTTTCAGGCAAAAACCCTAATTTTGAATCTTAGGGTTTTGTTGATTTTTGATCTTTCCTTGATGAATTGTGATCATCCAATGATCAAATGTTGAATCCTTTGACAAAATATGGACTTTGACAAAAAATTTCATTTTTGACTGTCAGTTGACTTTTCTGGTCAAACGGGTCGTCTGTTGACTGTTTGAGCTGCTGACGGTGCGTCTGAGTGAATTGAAGTTTGAAAATTTGTATGATGGTACTTTGAGATGTATGGATGTATATGAAATCCATTTGAGCTCTCAAAACTTGTTGCTCCTGTTAAAACAAGAAAAAACCCTGATTAGGGACTGTCTGTATAGGAGGCAGTTAAGCGTACCTGATTTTTGTGCAGTGTTGAGTTTCTGCTAATCATGTGATATTCAGAAGACTTCTAACACAAAAATCTTGGAAATTTGAATTGTGAATGATTGATTTGATTGATTGTACAAATCACTGTGAATTGTACTGTCTGCAGTTTGTCTGTCAACCGACTGTTCGTGTACTGAAGCAGCAGTTAAAAGTGAAAAATCAACAGTCAAAGTTAATTTTCTTTTTTGTTGTTTTTTGTTTTTGTTTTTGTTTTTGTTTTATGTGAAAAATGAAAGTTTATTTACATGACTTGTTAGAAAAACACAGACATAATAAATAACTAACATTTACGGTATGCAGGCAAAATTACAGATAATAACCCTGAAAATCATTTAATGCACAGAAATAAGAATATTTGACTGACAGAAAACACACAAAATATTATCTTAGTAATTAAGCAATATTATGACAAATAGCACAACATTTAATACTGACAGTACAAATATTACATACTATATTGAACAGTACGACGAATAAACGGTACATTTAAGAAATAAGAAATACGGCAAATTTTAAGAATGACGATTGATAACCCATGCTATGAACAATAACATGTAGATGATTGGGAGCATAACCATTGCAGGTCCACACTCCTCAGGACTATGCAGGCAGAAGAAAGTCATGATCACCGTAGCAATGGTGATGACTGTAAGAAACAGTGTCTCTATCCACTTTGCCATTCTTGTCAGGGAAGAAGAGAAAATAGATATGAGGTAGGAATTTGAAAGATGAATTGGAATTTGATGTGAGATTTTATGAAAGAAAATGAGAGGTATTTATAGAATGGAAAGAAGGAAAGAGACGTTGGGGAATGATGCGATTCCGTACAAAAGGAAAATTTGAGTGGAAGTAAGATTTGAAAGAAAGTGGAGATAGTGTTGGAAAAAAGAGAGATTTGATTTTTTGAAAAAGAGATTTGAAAAGATTTTTGAAAATAATGGAATATAGTACAAAAATTAGTGGGAAACAAAAGATAATAATAATCTACTTGTTACCAGTACAGTCTGAGTTTCCTGATTCTGCGCCTGCAAAAAAAGATTTAACTCTGTACCAATTGTGTCAGTACCATTTATCTGTAAATAAATAAATAGCATGTGTGAAGTAATAAACAGTATTTGGTGTTTGCGTAAGAATAAATTCAACTGCAAGCCAAATTACTGTATAAGAAAAATTCTAAAAACTAAGTATTTCATATATCAGGATATTTGTTGAAATAAAAATCCATGATTATATGAGACTCTTAATTTTCAGATTGGAGTTTTCTTGAAAAATATGTGGGCAAATTTTGGGGTATAACAGTTGCCCCTATTCAATCTTCTTAAACCTGAAGAGATTGTCTGAAATCTGAAGGTAGAAGATGATTGAATATTTAGATGCCCTGAAAATTTGCACTTACCTTGATCAGCAGAGATGTTGGAAGTTGCATTTGAATGTCGTCTGCGAAATGTTGTTGGCAGATTGAAACATTACCTGAGATGGGCTTTCAGATGCCACCTGGTAAATGGGTTGAGGGTTTGTTCATCAGAATGAATCCATTGATTATATCTTGATGAAGGATTCGAAAGTCTTTGTGTTGACTGTTTCGGGACCGTCCAAGGTTACCGCTTTAAGTCTTGGAAGATAATCGTTACGGAACTTGTCCAAAGTTTTCCCGATTTAGATTTTGGAAGTTGATCATTGTGGAACCGTCTGAGGTATCGCTTTAGATCTGCAATGTTAGATCGTTCTGGAACCGTCTGAGGTTTCGCCTTAGATCTGAAATGCTAGATCGTTCTGGAACCGTCAGAGGTATCGCCTTAGATCTGAAATGCTAGATCGTTCTGGAACCGTCTGAGGTATCGCCTTAGACTAGCAATGTTAGATGATAAATGAGTTGAGAATGAGAGTTCTTCAGAGTGAATCTTTGGTTTGATTGTATCTGAAAGGACTGCTTGTCTGAATAAGATTCAGGATGAACACTGCATGTGAGTGAGAACATCTTTGCTGAAGACATCTGTCTACCTGAAAAATCAAGTTAATAATATGCGATGTCTATGATGCATGTATGATATGAGATCCTCGAGCTAGAGGAGAAATATGCAAGTTATGTTGTGTATGAATATGCGTATGATGCATGATTGTGAATGTGAATATGAGTGTGAATGTGATGCATGGTTTATGCAGCTTAGAGCGTGTCAAGCTCCTGATTGGGAAAAATAAATCCCAGCTTAGTCGTCAAGAAATGAAGGCATTGTGATTGGGAAAATAAATCCCTGCTAGCCATTTGGAAGTGAAGGCATCGTGGTTGTTGATGATCTTCTGTCTCGCTTGAGTACCCTGGGTTGGGGAAATTCTTTGAGAACCAGGATGTTCTATTGAAGGATCTTTGATTACTGCTCGGGGATGAACAGTAGTTTTGAGAGTTCGGACTGTGACGCCCTTTGGAGTGGGAATGAGGAAGATGCATAATCCTCCGATGCACTATCTGACCAAGTTTGGGTGCGGAGATCACACCTTCTGAAGACAGTAATCTGGAACAACCCTGCTGGGGAATAAGACTTCTTTCGAAAGAAAAATCTTTTTGAGGGATTTGTTGAGGAATGTGTCTCCATTGGGGAAACTTCCTTCTGATGCTGGTTTAGGATAATGTCCAAATAATTGGGACATGTCCGGAATGCTATTCCTGTTTTTCCTGGTAAACATCAATCATATTCAAATGCATATGTTCATTCAAAATATCATTGGGATGCTCGCGTATTCAAAACAGAAAAAATGAAAATGTTAGTTATAAGCTGCATTGATTTTTGAAAAGGTGCCGTGATAGGCGGATTAGTATAGGGAGACAACAATCCTAGAAGTAGGAAATTGTCAGAAAGTTTTGAAAAGTATTTATGAAAAGAAATAGCTATGTGAGAACGATCCAGTCAAGTTTCAATTCTGCTATTGCCAATCTGTCTTCGAGCATCTCATCCCTCACTTGTTGGAAGAAAGTGATTGGACTGATCGGTGTCTTTGAGGTGTTGAACCTTGTCGGTGAGTAGGCAGCTGAGCGAGACATAGTTGTATGCTTTATTCCCTAATTTTTGCCTAGGCTGCCCTTTCAGGTTTTCAGCCTACCGGGATTGTATTTGTTTTGTCTCTAATTTTTGCCTGGATCGCCCTTTCGGGTTTTCAATCCACCGAGACGCTCATTTTTGCCTAAGTTGCCCTTTCAGGTTTTCAACTTAGCGAGCTGTATTATTATTTTTTTTTTTAAGCAAAGTACTTTTTGACTATGTCCGCATTCACAGGGTGTGGGAAATCCTCGCCATCCATGGTGGTAAGCAACATGGCACCGCCGGAGAATATTTTCTTGATTATGAATGGTCCCTCGTAGGTGGGGGTCCATTTGCCTCTGGGATCACTTTGTGGTAAGATGATGCGTTTGATAACCAAGCCACCAGTTTGGTATGCTTGACTTTTGACTTTCTTGTTGAATGCTTTGATCATGCGCTTTTGGTATAGCTGGCCATGACAGATAGCTGCAAGTCTTTTCTCATCGATCAAGTGTATTTGGTCGAATCGAGTTTGAATCCAATCGTCTTCGTCTAGATCGGCTTCTTTCATGATCCTTAAGGAAGGAATCTGGATTTCGATTGGGAGAACTGCTTCCATACCGTAGACTAACGAGAATGGAGTTGCCCCTGTTGAAGTACGCGCAGATGTGCGATAACCATGAAGAGCAAAAGGTAACATCTCATGCCAGTCTTTGTAGGTTACTGTCATCTTTTGTATGATTTTCTTGATGTTTTTGTTGGCGGCTTCGACAGCGCCGTTCATCTTTGGTCGATATGGAGAAGAATTATGATGTTTGATCTGGAACTGCGTGCAGAGTTCAGTAATCATTTTGTTGTTTAGATTCGTGCCATTGTCAGTGATGATCCTTTCGGGGATGCCGTACCGACAAATGAGATTGTGCTTGATAAACCTGGCTACCACATTCTTGGTGACAGAAGCATATGAAGCTGCCTCTACCCACTTTGTGAAGTAGTCAATAGCGACCAGGATAAAGCGATGTCCGTTGGAAGCAGTAGGTTTGATTTCTCCAATCATATCAATACCCCACATTGCGAAAGGCCAAGGAGCCGTCAGAACGTTTAATGGAACTGGAGGTACATGCACTTTGTCGGCATATATCTGGCATTTGTGACAAGTTTTGGAATGATGATGGCAATCTGTCTCCATGGTAGACCAGTAGTAACCTGCTCTCAAGATCTTTTTAGCCATTGTATGTCCGTTGGAATGAGTACCGAAGGTACCATTGTGTATGTCTTCCATGATTTGTTCTGATTCCTTCTTGTTTACGCAACGAAGTAAAGTCGAGTCATGGTTGCGCTTGTACAAAGTTCCATTGCTTAGGAAGAATTTGGAGGCAAATCTCCTTAGAAACTTTCTGTCGTTAATAGATGCCCCTTCAGGGTACTCCTGGGTTTCGAGATACCTTTGTATTTCATGGAACCATGATTTGTCTTCCATTTGTTTGGTATCGATCTCATTGCAATAGGCTGGTTCGTCTTGCCTGTAAATGGTGATCATAGGAGCTTCGTCGTCCCAATTGACTTTGAACATGGATGACATGGTAGCTAAGGCATCAGCTAGTTGATTTTCTTCGCGTGGGATGTGTTCGAAAGTGATCTCCTCGAAGTAAGGAATCAAACTCAACACATGTTCTTTGTATGGAATTAGATTTGGGTGCTTTGTGTCCCATTCCCCTTTGACTTGGTAGATTACCAAGGCCGAGTCTCCGTAGACTTCAAGGAATTTGATTTTTAGATCAATTGCAGCTTTGAGACCCAGAATGCATGCTTCGTATTCGGCTATATTGTTGGTGCAATTGAAACACAATCTGGCGGTGAAGGGTGTATGACCTCCTGTGGGGGAAATGATCACAGCTCCGATGCCATTGCCGAGCGCATTAGAAGCTCCGTCAAAAACCATAGTCCATCGGGATCCTGGTTGTTTGTAGTCATTGACTAGCATAATGTCTTCGTCTGGGAAGTCAAAGTTCAATGCCTGATAATCATCTACTGCTTGATGAGCTAAATGATCAGCTACCACACTTCCTTTGATTGCTTTTTGCGAAGTGTATTGAATGTCATATTCTGTTAGGATCATTTGCCATCTTGCAATCCTTCCAGAGAGAGCAGGTTTTTCGAACACGTATTTGATTGGATCCATCTTGGAGATCAGGAAAGTGGTGTGATTTAGCATATACTGTCTTAGTCGGCGAGCCGCCCATGCTAAGGCACAGCAAGTTTTTTCGAGTAGTGAGTATCTTGTTTCACAATCGGTAAACTTTTTGCTAAGATAGTAGATTGCGTGCTCCTTTCGACCGGAATCGTCATGTTGTCCGAGTACACACCCCATTGAATCTTCTAACACAGTTAGGTACATTATCAGAGGTCTGCCTTCCACAGGAGGTAACAAGATTGGCGGTTTTTGAAGGTATTCTTTGATTTTATCAAAGGCTAACTGGCATTTGTCATTCCATCTTTCCACTTGATCTTTCTTCAGTAATTTGAAGATTGGCACACAAGTAGGAGTCATATGGGCAATGAATCTGGCTATGTAGTTTAGACGTCCCAAGAATCCTCTGACTTGTTTCTCGGTACGGGGTATAGGCATTTCTTGAATGGCTTTGACCTTGGCAGGATCAACCTCAATACCTTTACTGCTGACGATGAAACCTAAGAGTTTACCGGATCTTACTCCAAAGGTACACTTGTTCGGGTTCAGTCGCAATCTGTATTTCTTGAGTCTGTCAAACAGCTTGTGTAAATGACTCAAATGTTCTTCTTCGGTGTTGGATTTTGCGATCATGTCATCGACATACACCTCTATTTCCTGATGAATCATATCATGAAATAGTGTTACCATTGCTCGTTGGTAGGTAGCTCCAGCATTTTTTAGACCAAAGGGCATTACTTTGTAACAAAAGGTTCCCCAGGGAGTTGTGAAGGTTGTTTTTTCCATGTCTTCGGGTGCCATCTTGATTTGATTGTACCCTGAGAATCCGTCCATAAAGGAGAATACCTTGTATTGTGCGGTATTGTCAACTAGTACATCGATGTGCGGTAAAGGGAAATCATCTTTAGGGCTTGCCCGGTTCAGATCTCTGTAGTCTACACACATTCTGACTTTCCCGTCTTTTTTGGGTACAGGCACGATGTTAGCTATCCAAGGAGGATAACTTACAACTTTTAGGAATCCGGCATTGAATTGTTTTTCAACCTCGTCTTTGATCTTTTTTTGACATATCAGGCTTACTCCTTCGCAGTCTCTGTTTGACCGGAGTGCTTCCTTCTTTGATTGGCAGGCGATGAACTACAATGTCCGTGTCAAGGCCAGGCATATCTTGATAAGACCAGGCGAATATCTCGGCGTAGTCTTGCAACAATTGAATCAGTCTTTGCTTGACACTGTTTTCTAAGTCAGCCCCAATTCTGACCTCTTTCTTTTCTTCGTCACTGCCCAAGTTGATGACCTCAATCGGCTCCTCATGAGGCTGTATGGCTTTTTCTTCTTGTTCTAGAAGTCTTGCAATTTCTCTTGGCACTTCACAATCTTCCTCACTTTCGTCCTCAGTTTGGTAGATCGGATTTTCAAAGTCATGACGGGCAATAGCAGAGTCGTTATTGACTGGATCCAGCGTGTATGTGAATCTGCATGGTAGATATGTGAGTGTGTATGAAGAGAAAAACATAGCTATTTGAAAGCGAATAAAGAAAGAAAAAGGATCACAAAATTTTGAACATGCAAGCATCCCATGATTTTATTGAATGCACATAATCATGATATGACAAACCCTTTTTATAGAAGGACCGTTGTGCTAAGGCACACGGCTTTCAAGCTCATGGTTCGATTGTTCAGGAACCACTTTTATCTTTGCACAATATACACAAAGAAAACAGGAAATGGCATTTATTCCTGATCAAAGGAGATCACATCCTCTGCTTTCCAGTTGTTCAATCCACCGTTGTTAGCAGGGAGCACCCAGCTGTTCCAGTTGCAGTTGTTCTTTTCGTCTTCCGTAGCATTGATTCCGCTAGTGGGAAAATGCGTAGGTAATTCCTCAGGATAAGTTGGATGATTTGTTGGATATGAGAATCCAGGTGGAGGTCCCTCTATTGGCTGAGCGAGATGCTCGATAAGGCCGTCCCAT
This sequence comes from Vicia villosa, assembly GCF_029867415.1. Lineage (NCBI taxonomy): Eukaryota > Viridiplantae > Streptophyta > Magnoliopsida > Fabales > Fabaceae > Vicia > Vicia villosa. The sequence goes on from NC_081180.1 coordinate 170,808,316, forward strand.
GCAGTAGGAATGATGTTTTGAATAGAGACTTGTGCATCCTGATAAGGAGTGTACTGTGACAGAAAATAACCTTCGTTGTTTGGCATCTTCCTGGCTTCTTCAAGAGCGAAGTTGTCGTCGTACTGTTCGTCCCATCCAGTCGGGACAATGTCTTTGATGGGAGTTGAAAAGCTCGGAGGAGCGGAATATTTCACCATATAGTCGTATTTGCCGCTGGGTTCTCCTAGCGTGTCCCATACTTCTTTGGGTGGATTTTGATATTGCTGAGTGACGGGACTTGTGATACTTCCGTCATTTTGATTACCCTCTTCTGTTGGAGTAAGATCTTCCAGAGCAATGTAAGAATTCTGAGGTGTGATATACTGGTAGTTGTAACCGTTATTTGGTCCTCCCACAGCATCCCACATTCCCATGGTAATGGGTGGAATTTCGTCTGGATATGGCTGAATGATGTGGTTCAAGTATGTCCCTTCATCATCAATGGCGTTTACTTCTTGGCTGGCGAAGTGTGATATTAACCCTTCAGAGCGAGGATTTTGATCATTCTTTTGATTTTCACCATTATAGCCCAGACCTAGCTTGTCGGACTTGTAGGGTATATTAGGGAGTTGTCCCCATACTGTGCGATCACCCTGTTCAATCATGGCTTTGGCATCTTTGAGAGAAGCCATAGTTGTAGCTGGAGTAGCAGGAATATGCTTGGTGGTAGAGATATCTGGAGATACAACCTCAAAAGCTTGATACGGAGTTTCGATGGATTCGCCCTCCATCTCAACATACTTGTCGTTGCTCAAGTGACTGACCATATATTCTTCTTCGCCATAGACTGTGACAACCTTTCCTTTTACTGGGTATTTTAACTTCTGATGCAGGGTAGAAGTTACAGCGTTTGCCCCATGTATCCAAGGGCGTCCTAGTAAACAGGAGTATGTTGGAAGAACGTCTATTACGGAAAAGATAACATCGAAAGTTTGAGAGCCCACTCTGATTGGGAGCTTAACTTCTCCGTACACCGTTCTTGTTGACCCATCGAAGGCTCTTACAACCACATCACTTGGTTGTAGCACAACTCCTTTGAAGTCAAGTTTTTCCAGTATTACCTTTGGTAACACGTTTAGAGAGGAACCATTGTCTATTAGCACATGAGACAGAGTGGTGCCGTTGCATTCGATAGAGATGTGCAGGGCCTTGTTGTGATTTCTTCCAGCAGGAGTTAGATCCACATCAGAGAAACCAAGACCATTGGGCACTGTAAGACTGGCGACACAATTCTCAAATTGGTCGATTGGGATTTCTTGAGGCACATGCGCAGCTTGAAGGAACTTCATTAGAGCTTTAGCATGAGCTTCTGAATATTTTAGCAGAGATAACATTGAGATTTTTGAAGCAGTATGCCCCAGTTGTTCGACAATATTGTAATCACTTTTGCAGATGATTTTCAATATTTCGTCCATCTCTTGCTTTGATGGATCCTCAGCAGTGATCTCTACCGGATTTTGAACTGGTTCGATCAGTGGCTCTTTGCCTCGAGTGTTGATATCTGGAATAGGAATTGGAACCTGGATTGGACTAGCAGCAATATTTGGAGAAATTTCTGGTGAAAAGATTCTTCCACTTCTCGTGATCTTGCTAGTGCCTGCAATGTTACTTACAGCTGAAGTAGTTAGTGTTGCGTCCTCTTTAGTCGAGGGATCCTGCTTAACTCCATGAATGTAAACATTAGTGTCATATCCCCATGGGACAGCTTTGTCTGAGGAGTATGGAAATGGAGTTGGTCTAGCAATGACTACTGATGCCACTTTGAGTGTAGCAGAAAGTTTGAATGGAGCCTTGGTAGAGATTTTGAATGGTAAGCTGGAGATCACTGAGACGTCTTCCATTCTTATCCCGTTGGCAAAGACTTTGCCCAACACGTCCATAGAAGGGAGCCTCTCAAACATAATGATACGGCGATCCATGTGTTTTTGAATTCCCATCTTTAGATTTTCACAACCATTGGGTTGGCGTGAGCAATAAAAGCAGTCGGGATCACAACCTGGAAAGTAACCAGCTTGGATGAACTTTCTTTTGACTTCGAGGAGTGGAATTGATACTTCGTTCACATCATAAATGTAAACTGTGTCTATGATAGCATTAACAGTTTTGTCATGCTTTGGCATAGGTGCTGTGATGACATTTGGAGTTTCTGGAGGATCGAACTCAATTTCTCCAGTATCTATCATGTCTTGGATTTTATTTTTCAGGGCCCAGCAGTGATCTGCGTCATGTCCTGGACAGTTTGAATGATAGGCACATGTTGCATCAGGGCGATAATTCAGAGAAGAAGTATTGACATTCTTCGGAGGACCCCTTAATGTGATCAGATCCGCTTTAAGCAAGTGCTGCAATGCCTGAGAGATTGGCATGTTGATTTTGGTGAAAGTTCTTCTTGGTGCATCTGGTCGATGCGTATATTTTGGCTGTTGATCTTTTTGAGGTGCAGATGCGGAGATCATAACTGCCCCTACAGATTGATGCTGATCACTTTTGTGACTTGTCTGAATTTGCGCTGTATTGACCTCATTTCTGATGGGCCTTTTTGTAGTACCAGAGGTGGAACCTATCTGAATTTTTCCATTTTGAATGCCACTTTCGACACGTTCTCCGGTCAGTATCAGGTCAGTGAAACCTGATGATGAACTTCCCAGCAAATGGCTATAGAAAGGGCCAGTTAAAGTGCCTATGAACATGTCAACTAGTTCGCGATCAGATAAGGGTGGTTGAACTCTTCCAGCCATATCTCTCCACTTTTGTGCATATCCTTTAAAACTTTCTTTTGGTCCCATAGACATGCCCCTTAGTTGAGTACGGGTTGGTGCAAGATCAGCATTGTATTGGTACTGTTTGTAAAAAGCAGAAGCTAATTCTTCCCAAGTATGAACCTTGGTATTTTCCAGCTGATAGTACCACTCGAGTTGTGTACCCGACAGACTTTCTTGGAAGAAGTGAATCCATAACTTGTTATCTGTTGTATGAGGTTGTATCTTCCTCACATAGGATCTCAGATGTAGTTTCGGGCAAGAAACTCCATCATATTTTGCAAAGACCGGAACTTTGAATTTTGGAGGGATAACAACATCCGAGATGAGCCCCAGATCATTGAAATCTAAGCCAGGTATTTTTTGTATCTCCATAGCTTTCATACGATCTTCCAGCTGTTGGTATTTTTCATCATCAGGTTCGTCCCCAGAGTGATCATCTCCTTCATTTGAAGAGAGAGAGGGTTTAGCAGAACCCTGGTTGCTTTGATTGTCTTCTTGTTCATCATCACCGACTGTTTCAGGGATCGGTGGCTTTGTGAACTTTTTGACTGGAATTTTGATCTTTCTTCTCAGGTGACTCACACCTACAGATCCTTTAGGCTTCTTTTTCTTCTTGATTATCAGGGCTTTCAGTTCTTGCTGCCCCTTTGCCAGTTCCAGAATTGCCACTTGAACTTGGGCATTCTGTGCTTCGAGATTCTTGATACTTGCCTCGGATTCCATCTCTTCTGACTGAAATAAACAGCGAGAAGATGAGAAATCCGTCATGTGAACCTGTTATGAAATGTGTATGACTGGATGCCATGTGTATGCAATGTATGAAATGCAAATGCAATGTATATGAATGCAATGTATGAAATGTATATGCAATGCATGAAGTGAAATGTGTGTGCAATTTTTCAAGGATCTTAGAGTTTAGATTTGTTAAAGAAGAAACAAACGTTAGTTAATCAATTTATTTCTTTTTTCTTTTTCTGCTTCTTTTTTTTGCTTCTTTTTTATTTGCCTCATTTGGGCTTACAAGACAGAAATAAAATGGAATGATCCTTCAAGTCTCCCGTGAACGCTTTCTCTTTGCCCCCAGGAATGTGTTGATCTGTTGCTCTTCTTGAAGCTGTCCGGTGAGCTCCAATATCCTTCTCTCATAGTCTTGACAGTATAATTTGAAGGTGTCTCTTTCCTCTTTGAGTTGAACCCAAGATTTTTGCAACTCTTCTAGGTCAGTTGGCATGTCCGGGTGTAAAATAACTTGAGGTTCGTATCCTTCGACCTCTGGCTCAATAGTCACAGGTAGAACAGCAGGATATGGCATAAGGAGTTTTTGAGCATGAGTGCGGACCCATCTGAGGTAGGGTTCCATAGGAATAGAATTCCATTGCCCCAGAGTATTGCTTTCTATTCTATAGACACTGCCCCATGCATGTATGAACCTTCGTCGGTGTCTATGAGAATCATTCTCGTAATCAAACACAATGCCATGGATAATCATGTCATGAGGACCATTGCTCCTTGCATATCCGAATTGGCGTAGAGCTAAAGAGGGATTGTAAGTGATGCCTCCTTTGATGCCAAGGAGTGGCACATTAGGGTACTCTCCACAATGATCAATGATAGTAATGTCTCTTTGAAAGAAGTTGTTCCACCGGATATTGTAATGAGACAAAGACGTAATCCTGTGAGACCATTGCATTCTTTGTTCATTTCTCAACACTGATCGGGGAAGATGAAATGTAAACCACCTAGCCAGTAGTGGTATACAGCACATGAGAGTTCCTCGTTTCTTCATGGTACGAGTGTGTAGAGAATGTACAATGTCTCCCAGCAAGGTTGGTACCGGGTTACGGATTAGGAAAAGGTTGATGATGTGTACACTTATGAACTGGTCGGGATTTGGGAATAAAACCAACCCATAGATTAAAAGTGCCATAACTTCCTCAAAAGCTGGATAACTTTTGTTTTCTAGCAGTAGTCGAGCCTTTTCCAATAAGAACTTGGCAAGCAAACCCTCAACTCCACTCTTTGTTTCCCAATTGGATTTGATTTCTGATTTCCGCAAATGTAAAGCAGCAGCAATGACTTCAGGTTTTGGAATCCTTTCTAAACCATTGAAAGGTAATTGATTTCGAACAGGTAATCCCATTAGTTCAGAGAATTCTTCCAAAGTGGGTACCAACTGGTAATCAGGAAAGGTAAAGCAATGATGTTCAGGGTCAAAGAACTGGAACAGGACCCGTATCATGTCTTCTTCAAATTTTGAGGTAACCAAATGGAGTAGGTGACCATGCTTTTCAGTGAATTGAACATTCCTGGGGAATTCTGACACCAAGTCTTTTAGCTCAGACGGTATCGTTGAGATGTTGATTCGGATGTAATCTTTGGTGGCGGGAGCCATTACCTGCAAAAACAAAGGTAAACTCTTTGATCCTTGAAGTGTCTGGTGCAAAAAATGATATGCTTATGATGCAAACATGTGGCACACAAAAACAAATCAAACAATAGCCTTAGGTTTAAAGGCTTGCATGGAGTTGATAGGTGATACCCTCCCCACTGAAGTTGAGTTGGTTAAAACCTGTCCTAGAATTGGATTCGGGTTCTATGATCCTTGGAAGTAACATCTCAATACGGCGCTCGAGCGGCCGATCAAAATATTCCTCGAGGATAACTAACTTCGATCAATTTCAAAGCTAGCCACTTAAAAGGCCACAAGTCAAGTTCAACTAAAAGGTTCTAAGACAAATTAGTGTTAATGACACTTCGGAAGCCTAATATACTCCTTGATCGCTTTCAAGGGACATCAGTATAAACCAAAGTATCACACTAACGATGACTACCAGATCAACCGTATCGGTACATGCCGTACAGTTTCCTTGGTCTATTGTCATATACTTAAGGTATCTCGAGATTCGGGTTAGAATCTTTCACACAAGCAAAGTACCCAAGCAAACCTGTGAAAAGTAAAGCAATCAGATCAAACAATTGAAAACATCGAAATGATCTATACTCTAAAGGTAACCCCTTTTGAAAACATTTTGAATTTGTATTCCCCAGCAGAGTCGCCAGTTCTGTGGACCGTCCTTTTGGGCCATACCCCTCTGTGAGTTTTTTGAGTGAGGGATACGTGAACTGACTCTTTTTTGTCGATCGGACGCTTTCGCGTCACTTTGAAAAAGTTTACAGAGTCGCCACCGACCTTTTATTTTATCCAATGAAGGAAAGGTTTATAAAAGAAACAGAAAAAAGACCTTTGAGAGATTCTGGGTAAGGGGGTAGGTTATACAAAGGGAAGGTGTTAGCACCCTTTGTATCCATGGTTATCCATGGGCTCTTTAGTTTGCTTAGCTCATTTGATTTACTTTTCAATTGCTTCGGAATGCTTTACCTGTGTTTTTGAAATACCTTTGCAAATAGAATTTGTAATGATCCTTGTGCGGATATATACAAATGCTTGTTTATCTTTCGAAAGATGTTTTGAAAAGAACGTTAATTTTGTAATGATCCGTGTTTGGATGTATACAAAATATTGTCTTTTTGAAAGTTTATTTTGAAAAAACAACAATGTATGAGAATTTTGTTTGTTTTGATTTTGAGCAAGCAAACTAGGAGGTCTACCCTGAGTTATAAGGTCTTTATCCTTGTTCCCTTTAAAAATCTATCCTATCACCGGATATAAACAGAAGGTTCGATTTTGTACTTGAAACAGTAGTAATGTAACTTTGATTTTTGAAAAGAGTGTAAAGGGGTTACCCTAAGAGGTGCAAATGTGATTGTGATTGAATTCAGATATTTATCTTTGAAGTTAGTGATCTAACGGTTCAGTTTTATCTTTGACATACACGCAGTTTATATGTGTGCTGGAAATTAAAATGCGGAAATGTAAAGTGCGGAAAGTAAATCTACGCTATTACATCGATTGTGCGGGAAATGTAAACTAGCCTACTTACATGAATTTGACATCCTATACATTTATCTAGGAATTTTAAATTGCAAGAAATAAAAGGCATATTTTTGGATTTTTTAGGATTTATTTTAAATATAATTAATGCATGATTAATTAATTTTAAAATAAAGAAAAGATGAAAATATGATTAAACTTAGAAAATAAGTTTGAAATATGTACAAAACATTTGTCAATTAATTTTAGAACAAAACTAATTTTTTTTGGAATTTTTGAAATTGTTTTTGGATTTTTTTAAGTTAATTAAAACATAATTATGCAAATAATTACACAAATAATTAAAACTTGATGATAAAATTATCCTAAATATGTACAAAATTAGTTTATGATATATAAACAATATTTAACACAAAGAACAATTTTTTTTATGATTTTTTGACTAATTAAAATAATTAACAAGCAAATATATAAATACATACTAATTAATTATGAAAAATATTGAAATTTTGAAGAAAAATAAAATATTTTTATTTCAGAAAATAATATATATTTTTAGAAGTTTAAAATATTTTTTGTGGATTTTTTTGGATTTTTTAACTATTTTTAATTAATTTAACAAAGAAATTAAAATAAAATAGAAAATAAATAATAGAAATAAAAGGATACTAATCCTGTGTGGTTTGATTGAGGGGCCATAGCATGGAGCTGCGTGTGTGAGGCGTTGGATTGAAGATTGAAGTGATCCAAGGGTTCAGATCTGAGGTCACATGATGCACATGGTTAAAGTAGATCATGGGATTAGTGGGAGACCAAAGTCAGACTGGTCCCCACCTTCGCCTGCGTGGACCAATGGAAACAGAGGGAGAGAGAGCTGACTGTTGACTGACGAACCACGCTCGGACGCGTGGTCGTCTTCAACCTCCGTCCCATGCATTTTTTCTAGACAGATAGCGGGGGTTTTGAACCCCCTCTATTTTACAATAAGAAAACGTTATTTTTGGTAGCTTCCCAAACCTGCAAGAACACACGTTAGCAACACATGAAAGCAACCCAGATCCACTAAACATGATGCCCTGAATCCAAATATGTCATTAGTTTCGTGATTTGAGGCTCGTAGCTATAGGTTCGAAGATGTTAAAGTATGAACACTCATAAGCTTATGTTAATGGCATATGGCTATCCTCACGTGGGAGTTGGCATGTTAAGACCCAGATCACTTATGTAGGACCTCATAAACATGTTAGGGTGGTTAGTTCATATGGAAATTAATTGCAAATATGAAAATGAAAGTTAAGGCATATATACATGAAGAACACTTATATGCACTATACGACTCTCATAGGCCTATATTTAGAGTTCAATCTTACTCTATAATGTTTGAGAAGATGATTAGAAAGCTTGGTTTGTATTAATGTTGATTGGAGAATTGAATTTGAAATTTACAAAGTTATGGAAATTTTAGAGAATTTTGGTGACTTTCTTGACTATGCCTTGCAATATTTCGTGTCTCCTCTTTTGCTGAAGTATGATGCTTCTTTTATAGCCCAAAGTTGCTTGGAACTCAAGCTAAGAAGCTTTGTTGTCTTTGTTGAAAGTTTGATTTTTAAAATATTAAAAATCTTTGAATTGTTGACCAAGCTTGACTCCATTCAATGCTCTTGTCTTGCTCTTCAATTCTTGCAGAAAAAATGAAGATTCCTTGAAGTGAGTCATACTTGGAGGCCAAGCAACCATTATCCATGCATTTTCCTTTTAATTTTAATCTTAAAGTAAGATAAAATTATGCAAAAAATGGCCAATAAAGATGTGGGCTTTGTCTTGGTCGTGGGAGGCCCATAGTAACATGGCAAAGATGTTTGGACCATAAAAACTTGGACTCATTTGGAAAAAAAACATTTTTGAGCAATGTTGATTTCATGCATTTTCCCAAAATTTAGCCAACTTCAACAAGGTGTAAATCCTTCAATTTTTGTCATATGAAGGAGATCTTGCACTTTTTGGAAACCTCAAAGAGTCCTCTAACCAATGTCTTTGGTCTCATATCAAAATGATTTTTGGTTCTCCTTGTGTGTCCATTTGAAAAAAGTGTCTTTTTGTTGACTTTGAAAATGACCTGTAATGTCTTTGGCCATATTTTTCAAATGGTGAATGCTATGACCATGGGATCAATTGCATTTGAAAGATAATTGAATTTCCTTCAAAATGAGCTTTGGTTGACATTTTTTGGATGAAGGATGAGAGAGTTATGATCAGTCAAAGTTGAGTTGACTTTTCAGGCAAAAACCCTAATTTTGAATCTTAGGGTTTTGTTGATTTTTGATCTTTCCTTGATGAATTGTGATCATCCAATGATCAAATGTTGAATCCTTTGACAAAATATGGACTTTGACAAAAAATTTCATTTTTGACTGTCAGTTGACTTTTCTGGTCAAACGGGTCGTCTGTTGACTGTTTGAGCTGCTGACGGTGCGTCTGAGTGAATTGAAGTTTGAAAATTTGTATGATGGTACTTTGAGATGTATGGATGTATATGAAATCCATTTGAGCTCTCAAAACTTGTTGCTCCTGTTAAAACAAGAAAAAACCCTGATTAGGGACTGTCTGTATAGGAGGCAGTTAAGCGTACCTGATTTTTGTGCAGTGTTGAGTTTCTGCTAATCATGTGATATTCAGAAGACTTCTAACACAAAAATCTTGGAAATTTGAATTGTGAATGATTGATTTGATTGATTGTACAAATCACTGTGAATTGTACTGTCTGCAGTTTGTCTGTCAACCGACTGTTCGTGTACTGAAGCAGCAGTTAAAAGTGAAAAATCAACAGTCAAAGTTAATTTTCTTTTTTGTTGTTTTTTGTTTTTGTTTTTGTTTTTGTTTTATGTGAAAAATGAAAGTTTATTTACATGACTTGTTAGAAAAACACAGACATAATAAATAACTAACATTTACGGTATGCAGGCAAAATTACAGATAATAACCCTGAAAATCATTTAATGCACAGAAATAAGAATATTTGACTGACAGAAAACACACAAAATATTATCTTAGTAATTAAGCAATATTATGACAAATAGCACAACATTTAATACTGACAGTACAAATATTACATACTATATTGAACAGTACGACGAATAAACGGTACATTTAAGAAATAAGAAATACGGCAAATTTTAAGAATGACGATTGATAACCCATGCTATGAACAATAACATGTAGATGATTGGGAGCATAACCATTGCAGGTCCACACTCCTCAGGACTATGCAGGCAGAAGAAAGTCATGATCACCGTAGCAATGGTGATGACTGTAAGAAACAGTGTCTCTATCCACTTTGCCATTCTTGTCAGGGAAGAAGAGAAAATAGATATGAGGTAGGAATTTGAAAGATGAATTGGAATTTGATGTGAGATTTTATGAAAGAAAATGAGAGGTATTTATAGAATGGAAAGAAGGAAAGAGACGTTGGGGAATGATGCGATTCCGTACAAAAGGAAAATTTGAGTGGAAGTAAGATTTGAAAGAAAGTGGAGATAGTGTTGGAAAAAAGAGAGATTTGATTTTTTGAAAAAGAGATTTGAAAAGATTTTTGAAAATAATGGAATATAGTACAAAAATTAGTGGGAAACAAAAGATAATAATAATCTACTTGTTACCAGTACAATCTGAGTTTCCTGATTCTGCGCCTGCAAAAAAAGATTTAACTCTGTACCAATTGTGTCAGTACCATTTATCTGTAAATAAATAAATAGCATGTGTGAAGTAATAAACAGTATTTGGTGTTTGCGTAAGAATAAATTCAACTGCAAGCCAAATTACTGTATAAGAAAAATTCTAAAAACTAAGTATTTCATATATCAGGATATTTGTTGAAATAAAAATCCATGATTATATGAGACTCTTAATTTTCAGATTGGAGTTTTCTTGAAAAATATGTGGGCAAATTTTGGGGTATAACACATGCAAAAGAAATACGGGGAAAAGAAGGAATTATTTACAAGTGTGCTCGCTTAGGCCCCGCGACCCAATGCCTACGTATCCCTTACAAGGAATCAGAGCGACCGTAGTTCGGCTCAAGATTTTCTATGTTTTTGTGTTTTTTAGGTGAACAGAGGTTAAAGTCGCACTCCACGATGCTCGACCTTTGGATACTTACACGCCTAATTATGGAATGGATTCAACATGTTCTTAAGAATGCCACGAGGGCGAGAGATAGAAGAGAGTTTGAGTGTTTCGAGGAAATCCCTAAGGCAAGGGAAACTCGAGTTACTCTTTGGTTTGTGTGTTTTAGAATTTGGGAACTTACGCCCGAATGGTTCCCTAAAGCAAGGGAGATCCAAGCACTCGAATGATTCCCTAAAGCAAGGGAGATTCAAGCTTCCATTCCCTTTTTAATGATTTCCACTTTTTTATTAATGTTTTAGATGTTTTCTTTGTATTTTTTAAAGGGATTTTATTTCAAGTATTTATTAGATGTTTTAATGTTGAAAAGAAAAAAAGAATGAAATGGGGGAGACTAGCCTATTTTCTAAACCTAGAGTTATTGTAATTCCTATTTAATATCTAAACTAAAATCTAAGGGAAAAATAACTAAGGAAGAGAACCAATCATTGTAGTACTAGGGGCAATATAGGCATTTCACAAAATATTGAGAATATTCACAAAATATAAGAAAATAAAATCTAAACTAAAAAAGAAAATATTCAGAACTAAATTGTATTTCATTCATGCTTAGAACTATTTCTATGAATTAAAACTAAAAGAACTATTTTTTTTTTTTTTATGATTAGTTTACCAAACAAAATTCAAAGAAAGGAAAAAAAAAATCAATCAAACAAAACTCTAATTAAAACAATTATCTCTAAAAAATCTAATTGGGTAAAAAATATATATTTGGCATTTTTTATTTGAGTAAAAAGAATTATCAAGCAAAAGAATAAAAGAAATAAAACTATTTTTATTTGTTTCCAAAATTTGTCACACATGGGGGTGAGTCAGCAATTAGAAAAATGAACTAGAAAACAGTTAAAACCCAGAACCGGGCCTAAACTCAGGGGGTGAAAACAGCATTGCGCTAGGCCCAGATTCGCTGCATGGTGGTGCGTTAGCAACAAGGGAGTGTGATCATGAAAACAACCCAGGCCCGAGTGATCCATGGCCCAACTATATTGCCTTATTCCATTTTATTTCTTCATTTTGTTCATTCAGCAATGTGTTATTATAACCTATGGTTCACATAGAATGAGAACGTGACATTACATGGTGTCCACCTCTAAATCAATTGGTCAGCATGGCATTTAAGTCACTAAAGACAAAAAAGAAGCAACAGTCAATCCAAGCTTGCCACATCATCAGCTAATCATTTAATTGATAACGAAAATAACAAAAAAATGGGAACTCGGACTAATGGTGTTGCGCCACGTAAGCAAGCGGAGAGAGAGTCATTGAAATACACAGATGTCGGAGATACCAACTCCGGTCGTCTTCTCCGGCCATTCCGGTGGCGGAGATACAACAAAATTTCCAGAAATTCGAAAGAGTAACACCATCTGCCTCAGATTTTCGCACTGATCAAGGATCTGGCCTTAATTTTCTCTGATTCTATCTCTACCATTCAGACCGAGTGCATTCGTGAAACCCTAACTAACCAAACTTTCTCTAAAACCAACTCTTCATACATCAACATACTCATAATCACTCGTAGTTTTCAAATATACGATCCAAACTCTCATACAGTTCGTACTTCATGATGAACAACACGAAACATTCAATAATCACATTTATACAAGATCCACATAATCACACATGTTAAACCTAACGTATGAACACTATGGATGCCTTAGTTCATTCCGCTACCATGCTGAGATTGTTTAGGAGTCTTACCTGATCAAGATTCGGTCCAAAAGATGATGGAAGCTTCTTCGAGTCTTGGAGTTCCTGGATGAAGTATAGCTTCCTGAAGCGTACCAATTGCTGAGAAGTAACTTTGTTTGGCCGGAATCTTGCAAGCTCACTATAATGCAAGCCGAGACCTGCAACTCCTGGTAGTAGCAAGATGATGGCGTGGAAGTAACAAGATGATAGTGATGGAAGATGAAGATGTTGAAGGTTGATCTGAAAGGATGGTGGTTAAAGGCAGTTGTCGTGGCCAGAAAAGTTTGTTATGGTGGAGAGAGAGACAGTTACGGTGGAGAGAGGTGGTGGAAGGGGTGAGGGAAGAGAGAGAATGGAGAGAGAAAGGAGGGGGAAGAGGAGAGCGAATCTGGAAAAATGGAATAATGAAGTGTAAAGGGAATTCTCCCAAAATGAGAATGAGTGTGTCTTTATATAATGTGAGGTGAGAGTGGCTCTTTTGTGTATGGTTGTAGTGGGGCTTTTTTAATCTTAATGAGCAAGTTTTCCATTTATAGTGAGATCTTTGCAATGCTTTTTCAAATGCAGTATGTGCATGGCCTAATGTGGAACATGTTGGTGTAGATAATCTTTATATGTTGCAGCCACATAATCATGTCTATACCTCACTTTGCATGCTTGTCTCTCCCTCTATATGACATCATTTTCTTTAAACTCAAATGCATTGTGAAAAGGACATATAATAGAAGAGTTTTGATATTGGGAAGTCCTTGAATTGATGCCTAGAAATGGGAGGAAAATGACTCTGAATTTGTTGTGTCGCTCCTGTTGAGGATTTGCGCGCATGGTAGTCAGCTTTGGCTCACTTGCCTAACCAAACGAAGTCGTTCCAGGATGTGACTTTAGAGATCTATAGATTGGCAACCAAATATCCAAACTGTATGTTTCTTTGTTTAATGGATAGAGGGCATGGCATAGAACATGTTGATGCTTCGTCATAATCCTGGAGGTACTCGTAGCGTCTGGAAAAGTGATTTGAAAGTGACCCACCACGTGTTTGTTCAAATGACCCGTGCGTGCCCTGAGCTCTGCCCAGCCAGACATGCAATTGTGACTTGACAAAGGGATGATTTTGAAACTTCATGGATGATCCAATATCCATCCAGATGATTCAATTCTTGGCTCCTTGTGTAGAGGACATGGAGTAGAGTGGATGCATACCAAGTGTACATCTTACGGATCCTTGTGTGTCTCTATAATTAGCCTTGAAATTGGCACACCAAATGTTTGATAGAATGCTTCTTGCTTGCCCAGAATTTGTCTTGCCACTTGACTTGATCATCTATGATTCCTCAATCTTCCAACCTTGTTAACTCTTGATCTAGGCTTCTAATGGAAATCTTCCCAACTACAAAATTGTAGAGGGCCATGAATAGAACATTTTTTATGTTGTGATTTTTTTGAAATGAAGCCTTGAGATACGTGCAAATCAACCATGAAGTAAGCTACCCAACCAATTTCCAATCCTCCAAAAAAAAATTCTAAGTGTGAAACTTTCTATTTATGGCAGGTTCCTTTTTCAACTAACTTCCATTTTTGGTAACTTTGACATTTTCTTGATTTTATTTTATTTTGTTGACTTTCTTGACCAATTTTCCACCAAAAGTCCACATTTGACAGTTGACTTTGACTTTGACCAAAAAGTCAATATTTCCTGATTTTTCTGATTTCAGATGAATTTCCCGATTAATCCGTTTCTGATCTGATTCTCAATCAATTTTCAATCAACATAAATCCACTGAATATTTCCTCAAGGCAACCATACTTTCATACTCAAAAATCATCTTCTGATTAAATATTGACCAAAAAGTCAACGGGGTTGACTTTAGTCAAAACCCTAATCTGGAAGCCCTGATGAATCTGAAGCTTGTATCTTTTAATCAGAGCTTTGACTCAGAGAAAATAAAACCCTGATTTTAGGAGTATGCCAATGGAAATGATCCTCTTCAATAAAACCTCAGATCCGATTCTTCTTAACCAAGAATTTCCTCAACCTCAGCCTCTTTTGTCAATTTTCTTGAGCAGTAATTGTGATATGGATGAATGTATTAGATGAATGACCTACATGAAGTATGCACATGAATGTGGTATGAAATCCATTTGGGAAATAAATAAACGGGCAAATTTTGGGGTGCAACAAGACCCTTCACGCGAAATTTGGAAGGAGAATGCGCCCGGGATGGGATGAATTTTGTTTCAGTTCTTCCTACGATATCACACGAACTTTCTTATTGTCCTACGAGTAGGAAAGGGAAAAAAAGATCTCAACTAAACCCTAGGAGTTTGCTAAGTGTGGGGATTTCACCTAGACTAGAAATTCTGGAGTTCGGGGGGTCGGTTATACATAGGGAAGAGTTTAAGCACCCTACATATCCGTAGTACTCTACGGGAACCTTCTCTGTGTCATTGTGATTGTGTTTATTGCTAAAGATTGTGAAAGTTTCTCCTTTGTGTTAGGAGAGAGAATTGAATTGATTTAAAAAGACAGACAGACACATAGCCAAACTGACTATTTTTGGTATTTTATTAGCTCGCTGAGATTCCTTGTGAACCTCATGCCTACATATCCCTAGTGGAAGTCAGAGCTTAATGTAGTTCGGGGAACTAACTAGGGAAATTAAAAGATTTTTGGTGTCTTGCTTGAAGCTCAAGGTTGAAGCTTTGAATTAAATCTCTGTTTACAATAAAGAGACATGAAATCATCTTTACAGAGAGGTATTTCTACTATTCCACCACAAACATTTTAAAAGTGACAGAAAAGCTAAAAAAAAAAAAGATGTTTCATTAAGAGGGGAGTCTACTTGGTTGATCAAGTATGACAGCCATCGTGCCTCTAAAATGAAAGATTCTCAACCAAATTAGGGAAAGGGTCGTACAAGTCTGGGTGTGTTGCCCGAGCATGCCTTTCAGTGTCCTAAATGGGAGAAATGATGATTTGTTTGAAATGATGATTGTTTGAAATGATTGTTTGTTTGTGGTGAGATAAGAGAAATATCTACCTATGAAGATGAGCTATGTCTATCTATTGTTTGAAAGATTTGATTTTTTAGCTGGCTTGAATGAGGCCCAAGCTTGAGGCTTTTGATTGATTTATTGTTTTTATGAGAAATAACTCTACTGGGGAGAATTTAAACTAAAGAGTTTTTGTGTTCTGTACAAAGCCCAGAATTGAGGTTGACTCTATTTGGAGAGTGTTTATTTGATGGATTTTATTTCGTGTTCTGTACAAAGCCCAGAATTGTGGCTGACTCTACTTAGGGAGACTCTATTTGTATGCCTTGTACAAAGCCCAAGGTTGTGGCTAACTGCTGAGGATAACTGAGTTTTTTAAGACTATGGATGACTCTATTTTGTGTGCCTTGTACAAAGCCCAAGGTTGTGGCTGACTCTTAACTGAGGAAGTTATTAATTTGTGCCTTGTATGAAGCCCAAGGTTGTGGCTACTCTAGCTAGGGAAAACATTATTTTCTGCCTTGTACAAAGCCCAAGGTTGTGGCGGACTCTTAAAGAAACTGAGTATGGAAGACTTTATGGGGAAAAGATCCTTAAGATTAGGAATCTTTGACACAGGGAAATATGGTTTATCTGCCTTGTACAAAGCCCAAGGTTGTGGCTAACTCAAAAAATGAAAGACTTACTGGGGGAGTTTTATTCTGCTAGAGGTTTTAACAAACTAATTTATTTTTATGTTTTTTGGAAGCTAACCCTTTCCAGGGATTTTGACTCAGCTGGAGAAATAGTCTGTTAAAAGACTGAACTTTTATCTTGTTTTTGGAGGCTGACCCTTTCCAGGGGTTTTGATTCTTTTTGGGTAATTTATCTCTTAAAGAAATAAATCTTTGGATTTGAAGGAGTGATTTTTGAGGCTGACCCTTTCTAGGGTTTTTTTGTTAAAATGAAAGAATGTGTGGAGGCTAACCCTTTCCAGGGGTTTTTGAATGATGGCAGAAAGATTATCTAGTGGAGACTTCTTGTTTTAAAGCCCAAGATTAAGGCTAACTCTGACTGAGGATAAGCAAATAAAGATCCTAGACTCTGCTAAGGAAGATTGATGAAGATAAGGGTGACAGAGACTGTCCATGTCTCTCATTCCAAAAAGTGTACTCAATATGAGATTGAGACAAACTTAGCTTGTTTAAAGTCTGGTTTAAAGAATGGAAGAAACTCACCAGGATAGGCTAGGAGGTAACTAAAGACCTGTTCCTATGTTTATAAGAAACCTGATGGGTCCTTGTATACAAGCTCAAGAGGAAGCTGGAAATGCTTTTAAGAAGCCTGTGGGTCCTTGTACAAAGCCCAAGAGGAGGCTAATCGAGGGTCATTGAGGGTCCTTGTTATAGCACAAGAGAAAGCTATGTGGTTTTGAACTTATTTTGGCTCTAAGCAAATGGGTAAGAGGTTTCACCGGGAATAATTCCTCTTTGGGTGGATGTGTCCTATTTTGGGTTCTAAGGTTTTTACCAAGATGTTTCACCGGGAATAATTCATCTTGGGGGTTTGAACTACAGATCTCTAATTAGGAAAGAGCCTTCACCGGGAAGACATTCTCAATCCTAGGCCATATTCCTATAATATATATATATAGTTTAACTGTCCTAGGGTTTACACTCAAACGTAGTTCTAAACAATATATAAATAGTTCTATAATTGATAGTAATTTAAATAAAGACTGTAAATTGAAAGCTTGTAAAGCCTAACCTGGATGGAGTGGAGGCCTTTGAAGAAGTATGTACAAAGCCTCAACAACAATTTTTGTTGTTTTGTTGATAACAGTTGAATATTTATTATAAACAATTAAAGGTTTTGAAAACAGAAGAAGTGAAGATGGACAAAGGTCACATAGGTATCTGAAGAGTTTCACCGGGAATAATGCCCTTCAAATACCAGAAGAGTGTTTTGAAAACAGAAAGAAGATTTTGTAAATACAGTTTTTGAAAACAAACTAAGAAAAGAAAAAGGTGTTGGGACTTACACTCTATTAGAGGCCCAATAAAAAAATGATTTACTGTTTATGAAAACAGTTGGAAAATGATTTAAATGATATAAGGTTTGGTTGTTTGAAAACCTTAATCATCCGTTTAATCGGAGATTGGAAACAGTTTTGAAAATTGATAAAAAGTCAACTTAAATAAGGTAAAGACAAAATCTAACCTCACTAAGACCTATATGATTAGGATTTTATCATAAAATTGTTCACAAAGTAGTTTGGTCAAAACAAGATAAAAAATATATATTTTAAAGTATTTAAGAAAACACTTAAAACATACTATTTTAAACCTAATAAAAACACATGAAATAAATAATATTTTTATGATTTTTTGATTATTCACAAAATAGATATATCAAATGACAAGTGTGTAAAAAATGAAATCAAAATGAATTAATTTGATAGGTTAAATAATTGTTTAAAGTTGTGAAGAAATCAAATGGAAAAAGTGATAAAAAATAGGGTTTTGTCACCAACCTGGTTTGAACCCACGCCCTTTATGTTACCAGTCCAAAACAACACCACTGAGCCAACGCGCGCTTGGTGACAAATGAATGGTTCCATTGCAATTCATATATTACTCAAGTGCATAGAAGCAAAAGAAATAAAATCAAAAGGTCTGGGGCGAGGGGGATTCGAACCCCAGACCTTGGGCACGCGCAACACACAAACACTCTTTACCACTAGGCTATAACGATTTAGTCGTTTATGAAACAACTACCATTCAAAATAAAATAAACTTTAGCCCTGGATTTGAATTTTGCGCGCCACCACCATTGTCATCTTCAACCTCTAGCTTTTGGATTTTTGAAATTCTGAACTCTCTCAACTCTCAACCATTTGCAAAGATGTAAAGACCAAACATGCTCTAAATTCTCTCACGATTTCAAATATGTAACTAACATGAATTTATATTAACTACATCTACTGAATTATCTAAAATACGTGAAGAACCCTAAAATTTGAAATTTTAAATTAAATGACCATACTGAAGTATAAATGACTGATGATAGAGGGTTTTTAATCCTCTGATGATGTTAAATGAAATGGTATCGAGCTTTAACCAAAAAGGTACACGAATTAAAGAGGTGGAGTTGAGAAACTTACCTCTGAAAATGGAGGTCGTGAGGATGATAGAGAACACCTGGGCTTGTATGAGTGATCCTAAAAGCTTCCTTGGGACTCAGTGATGCTAACTAAATGCTTATTGTGACTTCAATCCTTCTGAATTGCTCTACCCGTCACCTTCGATTTGAGCTTCAAGTGGACATGGAGGGTGATGAATCTTGAGTTACAGATGAGCTGCAGCCATCTGAACAGCTTCACTATAACCTAAGGAACGTGTCTGGATGCTTGGCTTTGTTGGAGACCTTCTGAATTGCTCTATGGACCTCTAACTGCAACAGCTCCAAAGTGAGAGCAACAATGGTGTTCTTCCACCTACAGAAGTGATCCAGGTGCTTGGATCACCTCAAACGAGCCCCCTTGAGATGTTAGAATGCTTACTTTCCAAAGAGAAGCTCTGGTTTGAAGAAAACGATTCTTCTTGCCAAAGAACTTTGAAAAACCATAAGCATGAGAAGAGAAAGAGAAAGCAAGGAATATGGTTGCTTTGGTGTGTTTTCTGAATGAGAAAGAGCCCTCTATTTATAGGCAAATGGTTCAGTACTGATTGAGAGAGTGAGCTTGCTTAGTGAGGTTGATTTGGTTTCTTGGCTATGAAAGAATTTCAAAAATATCCAAAATGCAATGATGAGAATTTTGATTCCATTTGATCAATCCCCTAGCCCTCGATTTTGCTTGATCTCAGGGGACAATTCTGAGACAGAAATGAGTTCTAATTGGTTGGTGAGAAGATTCCTTGGGTGATTCATCAATTTGCCATAAATTCCCAAATGTAATCATTACATAATCACATGTTCTTGTTTTGGGAATCTTCCTCAATTCTTATGCTATGGTGAAAATGAATGCATGGCATGTTTTTAGATGTGTTATGGGTCGTGTAACATCCATAAGTGAGGTCATGTGCACAAAATTTCAAAGTTCCAAAATGGGGCATGACCTATAATTTCACTTCATGAGGCCAACTTTGAACAAGCATAACTCCTAGCTCAAAATGAATTTGGAGAAGGTTGAGCACAATTTGGAAAGCCCTAAACATCTACTTCAAATCATTAGTTTATGGTTTCTTCAGAATCATTTCAAAATTCCAAATCTCTTAAATGGTTGATCTTTTGAAAAAAGTTCCTATGTAAGTTGTTGTTTTATTTTGCAAGACCTACAACTTTCATGTTGGAAGTTTTTTGAGTTGTGTAGGTCAAATTTTGAGTTCCCATAATGCCCTCAAAAACCCTAATTCCCGACTTTTTGCTCCTTGGTGAATCTCTTTGAATTTCTTTGGTCAAATGACTTTAATGACCATATATTGATGATATTGATCTTTACAAGTCATGGTTTGACCAAAAACCTTAAAAGTCAAGGGTGATCCTAAACAGTTGACTTTTCCCTGATAAAGTGAGATTTTGGACTTTTGTGTAGAATCAAGATCTTCTCCTCATATGGGTGATGTAAATGAATTATATTGAGGTAGTAGAAGTCCTTGAACCATGTCTTCAGTTTTGGATCCATGTCCTGATTAAAAGTCAACTTTCTTGGTGAATTAGGTCAAAAACCCTAATTGTCGACCAGATGAAATTGATGACTGTGGATCTTGGCTTGGAGTGTAATGCCTCATGGATATTGTCATATGAGCTATTTGAAGATGATTGATGTCTTTGAATGATCCCCTGGGGTTTTCTGGGGTTTCCCAAATGTAATCCCTGATTTTAGTCCTTGATGGGGCTCAAAACCCTAGACTGGGTATCAGATGAACAAGTGACTGCTCTGAGTATCTATTTTGTCTTTGATGAAAAGTCTAAAAGATATGACATCTCAGGGGGTCAAAAATTAGGGTATGACAGATGCCCCTATTTAAGTTTCTTTCATCTGGAGGGAGAGAGATTAATATCTCGATTGCTTCAGAGGGAAAGAGACTTAAAATCCAAAGAATGCCCGAATTTTTGGGCGTTCTTGAGATGTTGCAATGATGAAAATCTTTGTATGACTTGATCCCGTTGTCGCACTGGGCGAGGGATAGGGAGACAAACTCCTGTAGAAACATGTAATGTGGATTCGGGTGAATGGATGGCAAAGTAACATGCGCAATCCATCTTCTTCAACTAAGTGTCGATACTTAGAAAAAGGTAAGCAACCTCCCCTCGTTTCGGATGTCCATATCACGAAACTGGTCTCAGTTGTGATAACCTCCCCTCGATCCGGATGTCTGTATCTCGGAACTGGTCTCAGTTATAATGACGATAAACAACCCCCCCTCGTTTCGGATGTCCATATCTCGAAACTGGTCTCAGTTGTGATAACCTCCCCTCGATCCGGATGTCTGTATCTCGGAACTGGTCTCAGTTATAATGACGATAAACAACCTCCCCTCGTTTCGGATGTCCATATCTCGAAACTGGTCTTAGTTGTGATAACCTCCCCTCGATCCAGATGTCTGTATCTCGGAACTGGTCTCAGTTATAATGACGATAAACAACCTCCCCTCGTTTCGGATGTCCATATCTCGAAACTGGTCTCAGTTGTGATAACCTTCCCTCGATCCGGATGTCTGTATCTCGGAACTGGTCTCAGTTATAATGACGATAAACAACCTCCCCTTATTTTGGATGTCCATATCTCGAAACTGGTCTCAGTGGTGATAACCTCCCCTCGATCCGGATGTCTGTATCTCGGAACTGGTCTCAGTTATAATGACGATAAACAACCTCCCCTCGTTTCGGATGTCCATATCTCGAAACTGGTCTTAGTTGTGATAACCTCCCCTCGATCCGGATGTCTGTATCTCGGAACTGGTCTCAGTTATAAT
Organism: Vicia villosa; assembly: GCF_029867415.1. Lineage (NCBI taxonomy): Eukaryota > Viridiplantae > Streptophyta > Magnoliopsida > Fabales > Fabaceae > Vicia > Vicia villosa. Next base: position 170,829,831 of record NC_081180.1, read on the forward strand.
GATGATAAACAACCTCCCCTCCTTTCGGATGTCCATATCTCGAAACTGGTCTCAGTTGTGATAACCTCCCCTCGATCCGGATGTTTGTATCTCGGAACTGGTCTCAGTTATAATGACGATAAACAACCTCCCCTCGTTTCGGATGTCCATATCTCGAAACTAGTCTCAGTTGTGATAAACTCCCCTCGATCCGGATGTCTGTATCTCGGAACTGGTCTCAGTTATAATGACGATAAACAACCTCCGCTCGTTTCGGATGTCCATATCTCGAAACTGGTCTTAGTTGTGATAACCTCCCCTCGATTCGGATGTCTGTATCTCGGAACTGGTCTGAGTTATAATGACGATAAATAACCTCCCCTCATTTCAGATGTCCATATCTCGAAACTGGTCTCAGTTGTGATAACCTCCCCTCGATCCGGATGTTTGTATCTCGGAACTGGTCTCAGTTATAATGACGATAAACAACCTCCCCTCGTTTCGGATGTCCATATCTCGAAACTGGTCTCAGTTGTGATAACCTCCCCTCGATCCGGATGTCTGTATCTCGGAACTGGTCTCAGTTATAATGACGATAAACAACCTCCCCTCGTTTCGGATGTCCATATCTCGAAACTGGTCTCAGTTGTGATATCCTCCCCTCGATTCGGATGTCTGTATCTCGGAACTGGTCTCAGTTATATTTGGACAATATCTCAGATAAAGAGAAAATTTCCAAAGGTTTGTTTCCTCACCAAACTTCTCATCAGCACTTGGAGATGAGACGCCATTTGATGGTAATAAAGAAACTTCACCATCTTTCCTTTCGACTTGACGTCTTTGAAAGAATGTCATACGGCCTTATGATCTTTTGAGGGGCTAATGACTTTGCTTGAAAGCGGGCGAACTATTTTCGGGATGAAAACCACCATTTGTTGACTTATGCCGGGGAATCAACAAACTGTTTTCCTAAGAGGAAAACTGCCATTTGTCGACTCTGAAGGGGATGAAACATCTCAGAAACAGACAAACTATTTAAAGAAACTGCCATTAGTCGATTTCTTGAATATTTAACAGACAAACTATCTTTCCTTGGGGAAAAACTGCCATTTGCCAATTGCTAGGGGAACAAACTGTCCTCTACTGGGAGAGACTGCCATTTGTTAAACCTCTGAAAATGGAGGTGAACAAACTGACTTCTGCTGAAAGAGGTTGCCATTTGCTGACTCCGCTGGGGATCATTCGTCGATCCGCAGGGGTGGAAACAAGTCGTTTTCCGTGGTAGAAAACTGTCGTTCATCGACTCGTGCTGAGGAATTTGAACTGTCTTCTTGAAGAAGATTATCATTTACTGGCTCCGCTGGGGATTTGTTGAAGCATCTCCCTGGGAGAAAACTTGTCGCTTGTCAACTTTGCCGGAGAATCAGAGTTATTTTCCTGATGCAAATTGTCATCCATTGACCTTGCTGGGGATATTCAACAACTCTGTGAGGAAGGCAAATGCGAAACAAACTCATCTTGTCTGAAGAAAAATGTCGAGCGTCGCTCTGCGGGAGAATCTCAGTTGGGGAACTCCAAAAGTGAAAAAACTATCTTTTTAAAGGAGATTGCCATTTGTTGACCTGCTCAGGGAGATCCTTGTGTACGAAACATTGTCTCGAAGAGGAATGTTCCTCCAACACTTACAGGGGAAACTTGAGTACATGCCTTAATGACTTGGGCACTAACTAGACTATGCAATTATGATGTATGCATGAAAATCATGATAATTATAAAATGTAGAGTGAATGTGAATAGAATTGTCGCGGATGTGAAATCCTAAGATACGACTTGAATTTCGTGATGATCAGAAGATGTCTTCTTCTTGAGAGACGCACTCCGTTGGGGATATCTGGTTATCAGTTGCCCGCTGTTTGGAAGTGAGTGACATGATTTAAAGTGAAGATCCGTCATCGGGAGATGTTCGCAAAGCGACCTCATGGGGAAATTCGGGTTCCCGGAGTCTCAACCGTTCTTGGAGCAACTGTTTGCATTCTTCCTATTGTAAGTAAACCTTAGAAAGAAATTTCACCTTTATTTTTGCAAGTAAATTCATTTTATTTTATGAAAACATTTGTTTCAAGAAAATGACTGTTTAAACTTAAAACGCATTTTAAGAAACTAAATAAGACTCGATTGCAAAGAAAGGAACAAGGCTCAAATTATTATTTATGGAAAGGTAACCAGCCAAATGCTTGATCCCATGGAGTATTTACAAAGTTGGAAATTGGTAATTTTCGGGAAAAGGGCTACGATGAAACGTGACGACCGTTATCTTTCCCTTCCACTCTGAATTGCGCTGCTTGCGTGCTTCGTAGAAGATGACCTACTGATGATGAATACTCCACTATGAATTTCGAATGATCAAGTTTGTCCTGAACACAGTTACTTGCCATATATCCCTAACTTTTGCGTAAACTACCCCTTTCGGGTTTTAAGTCTACCGGGATTGATTATTATATATATATATATATATATTTTTATGTCTCTAACTTTTGCCTGAATCGCCCTTTCGGGTTTTCGATTCACCGAGACGCTCTTTTTTGCCTAAGCCGCTCTTTGCGAGTTTTCAACTTAGCGAGCTGTTCTTTTATTTATTTAGGCGAAGTATTTCTTGACTGCGTCGACGTTCACAGGACGGGTGAATTCTTCTCCATCCATAGTCGTGAGTATTAAGGCTCCTCCTGAGAAAGCTCTCTTGACCACGTATGGGCCATCATAATTGGGAGTCCATTTCCCTCTCGAATCTGTAAGAAAAGATTGAATCTTTTTGAGTACAAGGTCGCCTTCTTTGATTGTGCGAGGTCGAACCTTTTTGTCGAAAGCTTTCTTCATTCTTTGTTGATATAGCTGTCCGTGGCATAAAGCTGTCATGCGCTTTTCTTCGATTAAGTTCAATTCATCGAATTTGCTTTGACACCACTCGGCTTCTGTTAATTTTGCCTCCATCAAGACTCTCATTGATGGGATCTCAACCTCTATGGGTAGGACTGCCTCCATGCCATATACAAGGGAGAAAGGAGTTGCTCCAGTCGAAGTACGTACAGATGTACGGTAACCATGAAGAGCAAATGGGAGCATTTCATGCCAATCTTTGTAAGTGATGACCATCTTCTGAATGATTTTCTTGATATTCTTGTTAGCAGCTTCTACACCCCCATTCATCTTTGGTCTATAAGGAGATGAATTGTGATGTTTAATCTTGAATTCTTCACAAAGTTCCTTCATCATTTTGTTATTCAAATTTGACCCATTGTCAGTGATTATCTTGCTAGGAACGCCGTAGCGACATATGATGTGATTCTTGATAAACCTGACGACAACTTGTCTTGTAACGTTTGCATATGAAGCTGCTTCGACCCACTTGGTGAAATAGTCTATGGCTACCAAGATGAAGCGATGTCCGTTGGACGCTTTTGGCTCGATCATTCCAATCATGTCGATTCCCCACATGGAGAAAGGCCAAGGGGAAGAGAGTATGTTGAGAAGAGATGGTGGCACATGAATTCTATCGGCGTAGATCTGACATTTGTAACACCTCTTTGCATACTGGTAGCAATCTGACTCCATTATCAGCCAATAATATCCTGCTCTCAGTATTTTCCTCGTCATGGTGTGTCCATTGGTGTGAGTACCAAAAGAACCTTCATGTATTTCTCTCATGAGTATTTCTGCTTCTTTCTTGTCAATGCATCTGAGCAGAACCATGTCGAAATTTCTCTTGTACAGAACATCTTCATTCAGGAAGAATCTGCTAGCTAACTTTCTCAAAGTCTTTCTATCTTTCTTTAATGCCCCCTGAGGGTACTCTTGTCTTTGAAGAAAGTTTTTGATGTCGTGATACCACGGTTTGTCGTCGATGATCGCTTCTACTGTGAAAACATGAGCGGGCCTATCCAGGCGCATAACATCGATCTGAGGAATGTCATTCCAATGATTTATCCTAATCATGGAAGAGAGCGTGGCTAATGCATCAGCCAAGTTACTTTCTTCACGAGGAATGTGATGAAAATCTACCCTGTCGAAGAATGGTAACAATCTTCTCGCGTAGTCTTTGTAAGGAATTAGCCCTGGTTGGCGTGTTTCCCATTCTCCTTTGATTTGATTGATGACCAAAGCAGAATCTCCATATACATCCAAGTGTTTGATCCTTAGATCCATGGCTTCTTCGAGATCCATGATGCAAGCTTCATATTTGGCCTCATTGTTTGTGCACTTAAAAATTAATCTGGCGGTAAATGGAATATGGGTACCCTGAGGTGTAACAATGAGTGCCCCAATTCCTCGTCCGTAAGCATTGAGAGCTCCATCAAAGATCAAGCCCCACTGGGATCCTTTCTCAGGTCCTTCGTCTGGTAGTGGCTCGTCATGGTCTTTCATCTTGAGGTACATGACGTCCTCGTCCGGAAAGTCAAAACTGGTTGATTCATGACCATTGAGTGGGTGGTGAGCCAGGTGCTCAGCTAGGATGCTTCCTTTCACGGCTTTCTGTGCGTGATACTCAATGTCATATTCTGATAATAACATCTGCCAACGGGCAATTCTCCCAGTTAAGGCAGGCTTCTCAAAGATGTACTTGATCAGATCCATATGAGAGATCAAATAAGTAGTATGTCGAATCATGTACTGGCGGAGACGCTTGGCAGCCCAGGCCAAAGCACAACAGGTTTTCTCAAGCATGGAGTAGCGGGATTCACAGTCAGTGAATTTCTTGCTCAGGTAATAGATGGCATGCTCTTTTCTCTTTGTCTCGTCTTGCTGTCCAAGGACACAACCCATGGAATCTTCTAAGACGTTTAAGTACATTATCAAAGGTCTTCCTTCCACTGGAGGAGACAAGATGGGTGGTTCGAGCAGATATTCCTTAATGCTGTCGAACGCTTTCTGACAATCGTCTGTCCAGACGTAACTCTGATTTTTCCGTAGAAGTTTGAAAACTGGAGCACAAATTGCAGTCATGAGATATATGAATCTCGAGATGTAGTTTAGACGTCCAAGAAATCCTCTAACTTGTTTCTCGGTTCTGGGTGAAGGCATTTCTTGAATTGCCTTGACTTTGTCTGGATCCACTTCAATTCCTCGTTTGCTGACGATGAAACCAAGGAGTTTTCCTGAGTAGACACCAAAGGTACACTTGTTGGGGTTCAGGCGAAGCTGAAACTTCCGTCAGCGTTGAAATAACTTTGTCAGATTCTGTATGTGATCTTCCTCATTCTCTGATTTGTCAATCATGTCGTCCACATAGACTTCCACTTCCTTATGCATCATGTCGTGGAAAAGTGTAGTCATGGCTCTTTGATAAGTTGCCCCTGCGTTCTTTAGTTCAAAAGGCATAACACGGTAGTAGAACGTTCCCCAGGGGGTGATGAAAGCTGTTTTCTCCATGTCTTCGGGTGCCATCTTGATCTGGTTGTATCCTGAAAATCCGTCCATAAATGAGAAAACTTTGGATTTTGCTGTACTGTCTACCAACATGTCAATATGTGGTAAAGGAAAGTCATCCTTAGGGCAAGCTTTGTTCAAATCTCTATAGTCGACGCACATGCGGACTTTTCCGTGTTTCTTAGGAACGGGAACAATGTTAGCTAACCACTGAGGGTATTCTGAAGTGACGAGGAAACCAGCATTGATTTGCTTTTGAACTTCCCCTTTGATTTTCATAGCCATCTCCGGATGAGTTCTTCTCAATTTTTGCTTGACCGGGGGGCATTCTATTTTTAATGGTAAGTGATGCTCCACTATACTGGTATCCAACCCTGGCATATCCTGATAAGACCAAGCGAAGACATCTAAAAATTCTCTGAGCAGCTGTATCAAACTCTCTCTGATCTCTGAACTGAGTGAAGCTCCAATCTTAACCTCTTTTCTGTTTCCATCGGAACCAAGGTTAATGATCTCTAGAGGCTCATTGTATGGCTGAATGGCCTCTTCCTTTTGTTGAAGTAATCGTGAAATTTCCTTTGATATTTCTTCGTCTTCTTCTTCCTCTGCCTCGAATACAGGAAACCCAAAGCTTGGAGAAGTCATACGGTCGCACGTTTCAACGGGGTATTTTATGATTAATCTGCATATGTGTGATAAGTTTTATTTAGACAACGAGGGAAGACTCGGTGTATGCAGTTAATGGAATTTTTGATGTTTTTTAAGGGTGTTTTTTAGGATTACCAATTTCCGAAAAAAGAAAAGGAAAAACTAACGAAGGAACAAAATGACATTTTTATTTATTGACAGTCATTTCTTGAAACAAAGACCCTATAAAACAAAACTCTATTGCTTTGGGCGAAGCAAAGAGGGACATTTTCCTAAGAAATAGTAAAATGCAAAGCCCTATGAAACATCTCTTCACCCTGGGCCATGGTGAGAGGACAAAATAACGGTGAAAGTTCCTACTGAGAAGTGCGAACAATAGTTGAAACTTCAACAGCTGTCCAATAGTGGCGAACCCCATTGTGCACTAAGTAATCTGGAACCTTAGGCTTAAGCTGGCCTGTGGTAGGTCTTGATTTACCAACCACTGTCTTTGCAACACTCAGATGATCTTCTTCTACTTCAGCAGACTGAGCGGTGTGAGCATACCCATTTCCAAGTGGAGTATGTTGGTTTTTCTTTTGAGGAAACTTCCAATCTTCTGAATGGAGAGACTCGTTGTCGGAGACACTTTCGAGATCATCCTCTTCTGTATTTTGGTCTTGCTCTTCTCCCAAGATGGCATTGACTAGATATGTGAACTCTAAATCCGTAGCCTCGGAAGGTGACTTGGGGATATAATCCTCAATGATGACTTCACCAGATGTTGATGATGAATAGCAAGGGTTATATATCTCTTTTGGCTGAGAGAGGTATTCGTAATCACTGTTCCATCCAGTTGGAACAATGTCTTCAAGAGAGATTCTTGAACTTTCAGGAGCGGAGTATTTCACCATGTAGTCGAATTTTCCGCTTGGTTCTCCTAATGTGTCCCAAGTTTCTTCGAGGATAGGAGGAACTTCTTCTGATGAACCATGACTTCTGGTGGTGAAGCTGTTAGTAACTTCATCACTGCTCGGTTTAGTCTTACTTTCAGATCCTTTAGTTGGATAACAGCAAGGTGAATCAGACTCTGATAGGGCTATGTATCCTGCCTTGTTAAGATAGGATAGCCATTCCTCTTCATCGGTGTTTTCCGTACCGATGGTATTGACTGTTTGTTGAACAGGTTGAAGAAAACCTCCACTGCAGAAAGTTTCTTGAATTGGAAGAACTACCTCAATTCCTGGAATAGCCTTTGATGATGTTGGAAAGAATCCAACTCCTGTTCAGTTCTTGTTGTTGGTAGGAATATTAATGTGCCCCCAACCACTGGTAGTGCCATCCTTTACAACTTGGATTGCATCTTTGTAGGAAGAAATGGACGCTACTTTCTCTTTTCCTCTTTCCTTATCCAAGGAAAGTGCTTGGAATTTAGTTCCAACGACTTCTTTTGGTTCTATGTCGGAGAATGATGACAGGTTGCTGACAATCAAAGCTCGTTCTCCACATACGGTTACCAATTTGTCATTTCTTATGAACTTCAGTTTCTGATGAAGTGTTGAAGTAATTGCCCCAGCCTCATGAATCCATGGGCGACCTAGCAAACGACTGTATTGTGTCGGGATATCCATAACTTGGAAAGTGATTTTAAACGTCTGAGGTCCAATATTATGGGAAGATCTACCTCTCCAAAAACTGACTTCCTTGATCCATCAAATGCTTTGACGATGACGTGACTGTCCCTCAACGGGTAATCTTTGAAAGATAATCTTGACAATGTTGATTTAGGCATGACATTGAGAGAGGATCCATTGTCTATCAGGACTCCCGTGAGCACATCACACATGCAGCTAACTGAGATGTGCAGTGGAAGGTTATGGTCCGCTCCTTCTTCAGGAAGATCTTCGTCACAGAAACTTAGGCTAGTTCCTACGGAGATGTTGGCAACGATACTGTTGAATTGTTCCATAGTAAGACTTGGTTCTACAAAAGCTTGTTCCAAAACTTTCTGTAGAGCTTCCCTATGAGCTTCAGAACTCAATAGTAGGGAAAGAACAGATATCCTAGACGGAGTATGTAGCAACTGGTCTACAATGTTGTATTCACTCCTCTGGATTAACTTCAAGATCTCATCATTTTCTTTCGCTTGAACAGCATTGGTCAGATGATTGTCTTGCCTATGTGGGGCTTCTTCCGAAGGCTTTTCCACATTTTTTGTTGCTCTGTTAAAGACTCGTCCACTTCTAGTGACTCGACTAATGTCAGCAATGTTGACAACAGACGGTAATGGTATCTCTTTACCATTTTCAATGAATGTAGCATTGTACTTGTATGGTATAGCCTTGTTGGACTCATACGGTACAGGACCTGGTAAGTAGATGACTAACGGAGCAATTGCTGTCTTCCTGCTGTCATATTTGACTCGCATAGGTTCAACTTGATTAATTTGAGGATATACGGTAAAGACTTCGTCATCTTCTCTGTTGGCAAGAACTGTGATGGTATTATCATCCATCAGTTTCTGAATGTCCTTGCGGACGCGCAAACAACCTTGTGAATTTCTTCGACAAATCCTGCATCTACTGTAAGGATGGAAATCCGTTCCAAAGTAGGCAAGTCCATTTAAAGTCTTATGGATCCTGACTACCGATCCTTCGAGATCTTCAACTTTGTAGATTTTGTATTCTCCTGGACATCCTTGAACCATGTTGACGTCGTGCTCAGTTTTGACTCGAATGTGTTGAATCCATCCTAAGTCCATTTGTTCTTGTAATGCAGCTTGAACTACGACACATCCTTGATTATTCTTTGGACAAATTTCACAAGTGAAGTAGTTGTGAGGTGGTACATGACCATATCCGGCTTGTCTAGCGTGCATTTTGACAAGATTTTCCCCTATCTGACGAATGTCGTAGATTTGAATGACATTGGGGTGCTGAAGGACAGCATTCCGCTCTTTACTATTTTATGAACGTCGATCTTGAAATTGAGACATCTCTCAATGTTGTGACCTGGTGCCCCCTGATGATAGGGACAAGATTGGTCAGCCTTGAACCAATGTGATCATTCATTTGCAGGATTTGGAGGGCTCTTTGTCTGAATGAGTCCTTTCGCCATTAGTGTTGGAAACAACTCCGCATACGGCATTGGTATGGGATCAAAGGCAGGATACCTTGGAACCCGATTGTTGTTGAAATTTGGAGGTCGAACCTACTGCTGAGGTTGTTGTGACCCTTGCTGAAATGGTTGTTGCGAAACCTGAGGTTGATAAGCTGGCGCTGAGTTAACAACTAGAGTTACTGTAGCAACCTGAGGTTGAAACCTCTTTCTAACTTTGTGCAAGACATTGTTGACATCTTGATCCTTTTTCTTCTGGAAAGAACTTCCATACTTCCTTGGACCAATAGAAGATTCTGATTCTTTGTTCAAGCGTCCTTCTCGAACTGCTTCTTCTAAACGCACACCCATGTTTACCATCTCGGTAAAATCACTTGGTGCACTTGCAACCATTCGTCCGTAGTAAAATGGACTCAAAGTTTTGAGATAGATTTTTGTCATTTCTTTCTCTTCAAGTGGTGGACAGATCTGAGCAGCAACTTCACGCCATCTCTGAGCGTATTCCTTGAAGCTTTCACTATCCTTTTGAGTCATGCCCCGGAGTTGATCTCTGTCGGGAGCCATATCCATATTGTACTTATACTGTTTGACGAAAGCCTCTCCGAGGTCTCGGAAAGTACGAATCTCTGAACTGTCGAAGTTCATGTACCATTTGAGTGCAGCACCAGTCAGGCTGTCTTGGAAATAATGAATGAGCAATTGTTGATTATCAGTCTGAGTTGACATTCTTCGAGCGTAGATCAAAAGATGACTTTGTGGGCATGAATTCCCTTTGTACTTCTCAAAATCTGGTACTTTGAATTTGTGAGGAATCTTAACATTTGGAACCAGACAGAGGTCTGCAGCATTCTTCCCAAATAGATCCTGTCCTCGGAGAGTCTTGAGTTCCTTCTGCATTTGCAGAAACTGTTCCTGGAACTCGTCCAATCTTTCATACACGCCAGCGTCCTCACTGGGAGCATGATGATATACTTGTCCACCCTGTGGAGGAAAAGTATGCATAATCGGTCGTGGAGAAGCCATGACAGCAGATCTTGGTATCTCAGCATTCTGTTGTGTGAAACCCATTGTCGTTGCTCTTGGAACTTCAATTTCCAGAGGTTTGTAACCCTCCGGTGGACGCATATCCATGGTGACCCTTGGAACTTCAGAAGTTGGAGGTATGTACCCTTCTGGAGTAAAGTTATACGGCATACCCCAAGGTCGATCGGGCGGCATGGTATACTGAGGAATAGGAGTAGAAACAATCTCGGAAAGCACAGTCCTTTGCGGTTCTTCTGGCGTTGGTCGATTCTGCGCAACTACTAGGGCTTCTACCATACTATTGAGCCTTTCAACAGTACTTTTGAGAGTATTAATCTCTTCTCTGAGTTCTCCATTCTCTTGCTCAAAGTCTTCCATTCTTTTCTTGCGACTTGAACGAGTGTTGTATGGATGAGACAGATTGAAAGTCTTTGTTCACCTCCTTCTCCTCCTCTCTTTCTGGAGAAAGGAAAGTGACTATTAGATCCGCGACAATTCTCGTGTCAGTGCGTACGACTAAAGTGATGCATGATATGTAATTAAGTTATTATTTTTCAAGGAAACACCATAATTACGTTATGAAACATCAAACTTTTATTAATTAAGCGAAAACGCTGTTTTTTACACACTTTGAAAAAGGGAAATACAGAGAAACTGAGAGAAAGGACTCTAAAACTTTGACGAAGAGCCGACTTCACGTTCTAACATTTTCTTCTGTTTCTTGAGCTGAGCGTTCTTTGACGTGAGCTGATCGATGATCCAGGAAGCAAGAAGGATATGATGAGAAAGTGACGATTGTGTCACCTGTCGATCGAGTACTTCAAGTAACTCATCCTTCCTTCTTAGGATGTTCTGAATCTCAACATTTTCCGTGTTGACGATTCGGTACTTGTTCCTCCAAGCATTCCTTTCTTGGCATACCTTGTTTAATGCCGCTTGCAGTTTTTCAACATCGGTGGAGAAAAGGTAAATTGGTTCCGTTAGGGGAATAGGTTCTAGATGTTGATATGGCATCCTGAGCTTGAATGCTCTGACGCGTACCCATTGGAGGTAAGGATCTAGGGAGATGCAAAGATGTTTTCCTAACAGGCTTGGACAATTTCCTTCTTCAGCATGTTACCATGATCGTCGATATTCTTGAAGAACAGACCCTCCAATTGAATACTAATTGGAATATTTTTCATGGGATAGCCGTATTGGCGACGGGCTAAAGCTGGATTGTAGCTGATTCCTCCCTTAGTTCCAATAAGGGGTACGTTGGGATAACTTCCACAACTGAAGATGATCTTGGTTTCGTCGTTGTCAGGACTACACCAATCAATGTCTGTATGAGTGAGAGACATGATTTTCTGTGACCAGTAAAGGCCATCCCTCATGTTCCAGAAAGTGCTAGACTTTGGCAGGTGCGAGACGAACCATTCGTATAGCAACGGTGCGCAGCATGTGATTAATCCTCCTCGCTGCAGGTTTCTTGAATGCACAGAGTAATAAGCATCCGCAAGCAAGGTTGGAACTGGATTTCCAATCAAAAAGATCTTAATTGCGTTGATGTCGACGAAATCGTTAATGTTAGGAAACAAAAACAATCCGTAGATAAGCAAAGCCAAGATTTCTTCAAATGCGCTCATGTCTTGGATGCTGACGAAGTACCGAGCTTGGTCTGACAAGAATTTGGAGGGTAATCCTCGAATTCCTCATCTACTCACCATATGAGTTCTGATGTCGACTACGTTCAAAGGAGTAGTTGCAGCAATGATAATGTCGTCAGGATTCTTTTCCAAACTGGAGTACGGATCTTGCGCGTACACGGGTATTCCAATCAGACGAGAGTACTCCTCCAACGTAGGCATGAGTTGATAATCTGGAAAGGTAAAGCAGTGATACGTTGGATCGTAAAACTACACCAATGTGGGAAGGATCCCATCCACAATGTTAGTGCTGAGAAGAGGCAGAAGTTTTCCATACTTCTGCTTGAAAGCCTGGGGGTTGACCACCAGTTTTCCGAGCTTTTCCAATTCCTCTACCTTAGGAATCTTGAAGGTGTATTTCCTAGCTCTCTTTCTTCCGTAATCCATGATATAGATCCTTAAGTCCTTTCTCTGTTTCTCTCTTTCTCTCTGAAGTTCAAAACGTTCGTTATTTAGTTTCCTTGAAAAACAACTCGAAAAAGACTCTTTTTTTTAGTTATTATGATGAATGATGCATGAATGCACACACAAGAGTTTTTAAACAAACATGGTGTTGAAGGGTATAGTGGTCATGAAGTCACAACGCAAACCTCGCTCCAATGGTAAACTAAGGTTAAGGATTTTTGTACCTGTAGAACGGGTTCTAGGGGTCTCAGAGTTTTTGCTCAACCTTAAAGATACGTTGACTGGTATCTATAAGAGAGTTTTCTCTGAGTGTAGTATCTGCGTGACAATTACTTCCGTAATCACCGCTCTACGTCCTAAAAAAGGCTTTAAGTTGGGTTAATGTGTTTCTAGGTCCTCCTGGTACAAATCAGTCTCGGAATGCATTGGCGCAGTTAATCACAACCAGCCAGGCAAATCCCAAGAGTAGAATTGAGAACCAAGATTAGAGGGCCTTCACCGAGAAGACATCCTCCATCCTATCTTATGTTGCACTCAAATCCGGGTATTGGATTTCTCACCACAAGGGGGAATCAAGCCCTTTCCCGATACAGAATAAACAAAATAAACAAATATATATGCAGCAAACACATGATATGACACAGAGGTTAGGCAGGACCTCTCTTGTTTGAGGGGGAATTTGGCATCCCTAATTCCTCATTGGGGATGGACCAGCAACAGGTCAACCATTGGTTTGGATGAAAAACCAAGATTTTTAACACTTATATCCCCATCAGAGTAGCCATTTTTCTGTGGTGTCGTTTTTTTTTACCTCCCCGTTTCACTTGGGAGGACGGCACGCTAGACCCTTCACGCGAAATTTGGAAGGAGAATGCGCCCGGGATGGGATGAATTTTGTTTCAGTTCTTCCTACGATATCACACGAACTTTCTTATTGTCCTACGAGTAGGAAAGGGAAAAAAAGATCTCAACTAAACCCTAGGAGTTTGCTAAGTGTGGGGATTTCACCTAGACTAGAAATTCTGGAGTTCGGGGGGTCGGTTATACAAGGGAAGAGTTTAAGCACCCTACATATCCGTAGTACTCTACGGGAACCTTCTTTGTGTCATTGTGATTGTGTTTATTGCTAATGATTGGGAAAGTTTATCCTTTGTGTTAGGAGAGAGAATTGAATTGATTTAAAAAGACAGACAGACAGATTGACAAACTGACTATTTTTGGTATTTTATTAGCTCGCTGAGATTCCTTGTGAACCTCATGCCTACATATCCCTAGTGGAAGTCAGAGCTTAATGTAGTTCGGGGAACTAACTAGGGAAATTAAAAGATTTTTGGTGCCTTGCTTGAAGCTCAAGGTTGAAGCTTTGAATTAAATCTCTGTTTACAATAAAGAGACATGAAATCATCTTTACAGAGAGGTATTTCTACTATTCCACCACAAACATTTTAAAAGTGACAGAAAAGCTAAAAAAAAAGATGTTTCATTAAGAGGGGAGTCTACTTGGTTGATCAAGTATGACAGCCATCGTGCCTCTAAAATGAAAGATTCACAACCAAATTAGGGAAAGGGTCGTACAATTCTGGGTGTGTTGCCAGAGCATGCCTTTCAGTGTCCTAAATGGGAGAAATGATGATTTGTTTGAAATGATGATTGTTTGAAATGATTGTTTGTTTGTGGTGAGATAAGAGAAATATCTACCTATGAAGATGAGCTATGTCTATCTATTGTTTGAAAGATTTGATTTTTTAGCTGGCTTGAATGAGGCCCAAGCTTGAGGCTTTTGATTGATTTATTGTTTTTATGAGAAATAACTCTACTGGGGAGAATTTAAACTAAAGAGTTTTTGTGTTCTGTACAAAGCCCAGAATTGAGGCTGACTCTATTTGGAGAGTGTTTATTTGATGGATTTTATTTGGTGTTCTGTACAAAGCCCAGAATTGTGGCTGACTCTACTTAGGGAGACTCTATTTGTATGCCTTGTACAAAGCCCAAGGTTGTGGCTAACTGCTGAGGATAACTGAGTTTTTTAAGACTATGGATGACTCTATTTTGTGTGCCTTGTACAAAGCCCAAGGTTGTGGCTGACTCTTAACTAAGGAAGTTATTAATTTGTGCCTTGTATGAAGCCCTAGGTTGTGGCTACTCTAGCTAGGGAAAACATTATTTTCTGCCTTGTACAAAGCCCAAGGTTGTGGCGGACTCTTAAAGAAACTGAGTATGGAAGACTTTATGGGGAAAAGATCCTTAAGATTAGGAATCTTTGACACAGGGAAATATGGTTTATCTGCCTTGTACAAAGCCCAAGGTTGTGGCTAACTCAAAAAATGAAAGACTCACTGGGGGAGTTTTATTCTGCTAGAGGTTTTAACAAACTAATTTATTTTTATGTTTTTTGGAAGCTAACCCTTTCCAGGGATTTTGACTCAGCTGGAGAAATAGTCTGTTAAAAGACTGAACTTTTATCATGTTTTTGGAGGCTGACCCTTTCCAGGGGTTTTGATTCTTTTTGGGGAATTTATCTCTTAAAGGAATAAATCTTTGGATTTGAAGGAGTGATTTTGGAGGCTGACCCTTTCCAGGGTTTTTTTGTTAAAATGAAAGAATGTGTGGAGGCTAACCCTTTCCAGGGGTTTTTGAATGATGGCAGAAAGATTATCTAGTGGAGACTTCTTGTTTTAAAGCCCAAGATTAAGGCTGACTCTGACTGAGGATAAGCAAATAAAGATCCTAGACTCTGCTAAGGAAGATTGATGAAGATAAAGGTGACAGAGACTGTCCATGTCTCTCATTCCAAAAAGTGTACTCAATATGAGATTGAGACAAACTTAGCTTGTTTAAAGTCTGGTTTAAAGAATGGAAGAAACTCACCAGGATAGGCTAGGAGGTAACTAAAGACCTGTTCCCATGTTTATAAGAAACCTGATGGGTCCTTGTATACAAGCTCAAGAGGAAGCTGGAAATGCTTTTAAGAAGCCTGTGGGTCCTTGTACAAAGCCCAAGAGGAGGCTAATCGAGGGTCATCGAGGGTCCTTGTTATAGCACAAGAGAAAGCTATGTGGTTTTGAACTTATTTTGGCTCTAAGCAAATGGGTAAGAGGTTTCACCGGGAATAATTCCTCTTTGGGTGGATGTGTCCTATTTTGGGTTCTAAGGTTTTTACCAAGATGTTTCACCGGGAATAATTCATCTTGGGGGTTTGAACTACAGATCTCTAATTAGGAAAGAGCCTTCACCGGGAAGACATTCTCAATCCTAGGCCATATTCCTATAATATATATATAGTTTAACTGTCCTAGGGTTTACACTCAAACGTAGTTCTAAACAATATATAAATAGTTCTATAATTGACAGTAATTTAAATAAAGACTGTAAATTGAAAGCTTGTAAAGCCTAACCTGGATGGAGTGGAGGCCTTTGAAGAAGTATGTACAAAGCCTCAACAACAATTTTTGTTGTTTTGTTGATAACAGTTGAATATTTATTATAAACAATTAAAGGTTTTGAAAACAGAAGAAGTGAAGATGGACAAAGGTCACATAGGTATCTGAAGAGTTTCACCGGGAATAATGCCCTTCAAATACCAGAAGAATGTTTTGAAAACAGAAAGAAGATTTTGTAAATACAGTTTTTGAAAACAAACTAAGAAAAGAAAAAGGTGTTGGGACTTACACTCTATTAGAGGCCCAATAAAAAAATGATTTACTGTTTATGAAAACAGTTGGAAAATGATTGAAATGATATAAGGTTTGGTTGTTTGAAAACCTTAATCATCCGTTTAATCGGAGATTGGAAACAGTTTTGAAAATTGATAAAAAGTCAACTTAAATAAGGTAAAGACAAAATCTAACCTCACTAAGACCTATATGATTAGGATTTTATCATAAAATTATTCACAAAGTAGTTTGGTCAAAACAAGATAAAAAATATATATTTTAAAGTATTTAAGAAAACACTTAAAACATACTATTTTAAACCTAATAAAAACACATGAAATAAATAATATTTTTATGATTTTTTGATTATTCACAAAATAGATATATCAAATGACAAGTGTGTAAAAAATGAAATCAAAATGAATTAATTTGATAGGTTAAATAATTGTTTAAAGTTGTGAAGAAATCAAATGGAAAAAGTGATAAAAAATAGGGTTTTGTCACCAACCTGGTTTGAACCCACGCCCTTTATGTTACCAGTCCAAAACAACACCACTGAGCCAACGCGCACTTTGTGACAAATGAATGGTTCCATTGCAATTCATATATTACTCAAGTGCATAGAAGCAAAAGAAATAAAATCAAAAGGTCTGGAGCGAGGGGGATTCGAACCCCAGACCTTGGGCACGCGCAACACACAAACACTCTTTACCACTGGGCTATAACGATTTAGTCGTTTATGAAACAAGTACCATTCAAAATAAAATAAACTTTAGTCTTGGATTTGAATTTTGCGCGCCACCACCATTGTCATCTTCAACCTCTAGCTTTTGGATTTTTGAAATTCTGAACTCTCTTAACTCTCAACCATTTGCAAAGATGTAAAGACCAAACTTGCTCTAAATTCTCTCACGATTTCAAATATGTAACTAACATGAATTTATATTAACTACATCTACTGAATTATCTAAAATACGTGAAGAACCCTAAAATTTGAAATTTTAAATTAAATGACCATACTGAAGTATAAATGACTGATGATAGAGGGTTTTTAATCCTCTGATGATGCTGAATGAAATGGTATCGAGCTTTAACCAAAAAGGTACACGAATTAAAGAGGTGGAGTTGAGAAACTTACCTCTGAAAGTGGAGGTCGTGAGGATGATAGAGAACACCTGGGCTTGTATGAGTGATCCTAAAAGCTTCCTTGGGACTCTGTGATGCTAACTGAATGCTTATTGTGACTTCAATCCTTCTGAATTGCTCTACCTATCACCTTCGATTTGAGCTTCAAGTGGACATGGAGGGTGATGAATCTTGAGTTACAGATGAGCTGCAGCCATCTGAACAGCTTCACTATGACCTAAGGAACGTGTCTGGATGCTTGGCTTTGTTGGAGACCTTCTGAATTGCTCTATGGACCTCCAACTGCAACAGCTCCAAAGTGAGAGCAACAATGGTGTTCTTCCACCTACAGAAGTGATCCAGGTGCTTGGATCACCTCAAACAAGCCCCCTTGAGATGTTAGAATGCTTACTTTCCAAAGAGAAGCTCTGGTTTGAAGAAAACGATTCTTCTTGCCAAAGAACTTTGAAAAACCATAAGCATGAGAAGAGAAAGAGAAAGCAAGGAATATGGTTGCTTTGGTGTTTTTTCTGAATGAGAAAGAGCCCTCTATTTATAGGCAAATGGTTCAGTACTGATTGAGAGAGTGAGCTTGCTTAGTGAGGTTGATTTGGTTTCTTGGCTATGAAGGAATTTCAAAAATATCCAAAATGCAATGATGAGAATTTTGATTCCATTTGATCAATCCCCTAGCCCTCGATTTTGCTTGATCTCAGGGGACAATTCTGAGACAGAAATGAGCTCTAATTGGTTGGTGAGAAGATTCCTTGGGTGATTCATCAATTTGCCATAAATTCCCAAATGTAATCATTACATAATCACATGTTCTTGTTTTGGGAATCTTCCTCAATTCTTATGCTATGGTGAAAATGAATGCATGGCATGTTTTCAGATGTGTTATGGGTCGTGTAGCATCCATAAGTGAGGTCATGTGCACAAAATTTCAAAGTTCCAAAATGGGGCATGACCTATAATTTCACTTCATGAGGCCAACTTTGAACAAGCATAACTCCTAGCTCAAAATGAATTTGGAGAAGGTTGAGCATAATTTGGAAAACCCTAAACATCTACTTCAAATCATTAGTTTATGACATTCTGAGTGAGTTTGGAAACATGACATTCTGCCATTTGGTTTGCGGCGCGAACTAGGGTATGCGGTGCGTCCTTAGCAGGTTTTCGAAAACCAACAAATAAAGCAATGTTCCACAAAATTTCAACGTCACATGCAACTTACCAAACCAGTAAACAAGAATAAAAATAAAGATAAAAGTAGGATTTACAACGTTGGGTTGCCTCCCAACAAGCGCTTTGTTTAACGTCGTTTGAGCTCGACGATCCATGACGATTCAAGGTTCGATAAGCGAAATTACGCTTACATCTCGATTGAAGTCACCACCATGATACACCTTCAGTCTTTGCCCATTTACCGTCCAGTTTGCCTTGGTCTTTGGGTCCTCCAAAACAATTGCTCCATAACTCCGAATTTCCCTTACTAAAAACGGTCCCGACCATTTCGATTTCAACTTGCCCGGAAAAAGTTTAAGCCTAGAGTTGAAGAGGAGAACCATTTGCCATTCATGAAATTCTTTTGACCTTACTTTACCATCATGATACTTTTTCACTTTTTCTTTGTAAAGTTTATTCGAGTGGTAAGCGGTGTCTCTCAATTCTTCAACTCTATGAAGTTGGTCTTTCCGTTTCAATCCGGCCAAATTGGAATCAAAGTTTAAAAATTTGAGAGCCCAAAGTGCTCTATGTTCCAATTCAACCGGCAAATGGCAAGTCTTACCATAGACCATTTGGAACGGTGTCAAACCTATTGGAGCCTTAAGTGCGGTGCGATATGCCCACAAGGCTTCATCTAACTTCAAAGACCAATCTTTCCTTGCACTTGAAATGGTTTTCTCAAGAATCCGCTTAATTTCCCTATTAGAGACCTCGGTTTGACCATTAGCTTGAGGATGGTAAGGAGTAATGATTTTGTGCTTGACACCATAATGTTCTAACACTTTTTCCAGTGGTGCATTACGAAAATGAGAGCCACCATCACTTACCAAAACTCTAGGCGCACCAAAACGGGAAAATATGTTTTTCTTTAAAAATTTAAATACCGTTTTGGATTTGGCCTTAGGTGAAGCACTTGCTTCAACCCATTTGGACACATAGTCAACCGCAACTAGAATATACTCATTACCAAGAGACGGAGGAAACGGGCCAACAAAATCAATACCCCAACAATCAAATACTTCAACTTCTAGCATGTTGGTTAGTGGCATTTCATCTCGTTTGCCTATTCCCCCACTTCTTTGACATTGATCACAACTTTTAGCGTGTTCATGAGCATCTCTAAACAATGACGGGCAATAAAATCCCGATTGTAGGACTTTAGTGGCCGTACGTAATCCGCTATAATGCCCTCCGTAAGGAGAGTTGTGACAATGCCAAAGAATGTCTTTGGACTCTTCACTCGTGACACACCTTCTCAAAATGTTGTCCACTCCTACTTTAAACAAGTATGGATCATCCCACACATATTGCTTGACATCGGACAAGAACTTCTTCCTTTGATTATTAGTGAGGTCTTCCGGTATCAACCCGGTTGCCTTAAAATTTGCGAAATCGGCAAACCAAGGCCTCACTTGTATCGCATAGAGTTTCTCGTCCGGAAACTCCTCTCTCACTTCACTTTCTTTCATTGCCACATCTACATTGGACAAACGAGACAAATGGTCCGCTA
The DNA here is from genome assembly GCF_029867415.1 of Vicia villosa. Lineage (NCBI taxonomy): Eukaryota > Viridiplantae > Streptophyta > Magnoliopsida > Fabales > Fabaceae > Vicia > Vicia villosa. The sequence goes on from NC_081180.1 coordinate 170,849,606, forward strand.
CCAAATTTTCGGACCCCTTCTTATCCCGGATTTCTAAGTGAAATTCTTGCAACAAAAGAATCCATCGGATTAATCTTTGCTTAGAATCCGGTTTGGTCAACAAAAATTTAATAGCCGAGTGGTCCGTGTAGACAACAACTTTTTAACCAATCAAGTAAGCTCTAAATTTTTCCAATGCGTACACTATGGTTAGTAATTCTTTTTTCGTTGTTGCATAATTGATTTGTGCTTCATTCAAAACCTTACTAGCGTAGTGAATAACATGAAAAACTTTAGACCTTCTTTGACCCAAAACAGCCCCGACCGCGTAATCGCTAACATCACACATAAGTTCAAAATCAAGTTTCCAATTAGGTGCAACAATTACGGGTGAGGTGACCAACTTTTCTTTTAACTCTTGAAAAGCTTCTAAACATGACTCATCAAAGTTAAATGTCATACCTTTGTTGAGCAAATTGCTCAATGGCTTGGCTATTTTTGAAAAATCTTTAATGAACCTCCTATAGAAACCCGCATGACCAAGGAAGCTTCGTACTCCATTGATGTTGACTGGAGGGGGAAGCTTTTCGATCACCTCTACTTTGGCCTTGTCGACTTCCAAACCCCTTGATGAGATTTTATGACCAAGAACCACTCCCTCGGTAACCATGAAGTGGCATTTCTCCCAATTAAGCACAAGGTTGGTTTCCACACATCTTCCTAACACCACATCTAGATTCTTCATGCACAGATCAAAAGAAGCACCATAAACGGAAAAATCGTCCATAAGAACTTCAATGCATTCCTCAATCAAATCCGAGAAAATAGCTTGCATACACCGCTGAAATGTTGCCGGTGCATTACATAAACCAAATGGCATTCTTCGATAAGCAAAAATACCAAATGGGCATGTAAAAGCCGTTTTCTCATGGTCCGCCGGGTTCACCGTAATTTGGTTGTATCCCGAATAACCATCCAAGAAGCAATAAAAGTTTTTACCGGCCAATCGCTCTAGCATTTGATCCATAAATGGTAGTGGAAAATGATCTTTTCTTGTGGCTTGGTTCAACTGCCTATAGTCAATACACATTCTCCACCCGGTCACCGTTCTTGTAGGAATCAACTCGTTCTTATCATTACGGATAACCGTCATCCCACCTTGCTTTGGTACCACTTGAACCGGACTCACCCATGCGCTATCGGAAATGGGATAAATCATCCCGGCTTCCAATAGTTTAATCACCTCTTTCCTAACTACTTCCTTCATAGACGGATTCAAACGCCTTTGTGGTTGTGCTACTGGCTTGAAATCGTCTTCCATCATGATGTTGTGCATACGATAAGCTGGGCTAATTCCCTTCAAATCGGACAACACCCAACCTAAAGCTCCCTCATTTCTCTTCAACACCTCAATTAACCTATTTTCCTCCTTTGGTGATAGAGCACTACTAATTATCACCGGTTTGGTGAAATTTTCGCCAAGGAACACATACTTCAAATGAGTCGGCAGCAACTTTAATTAAACTTTGGTTTCTTCCACTTTCTTTTCCGCATCTAATTCCTCTATCTTTTCCTCCTTTTGATCAATTTCTCCACAAGACTCAAATCTTTCCAAAATAGCCTCTATTTCCTCTTCTTCATCTTTGAAAGAACTGTTGTAATCACCTATGAGACATTTCTCTAATGGAATAGAGATATGAACATGATTGGCAACTCCCACGACTTCCTCTTCAATGACATCCATACGGAAAACATCGTGCTTTTCTTTGGGGTGCTTCATCGCTTCGAAGAGATTAAAAGTGACCTCCTCATCTTGCACTCTCACTTTCATGAGTCCATCATCAATGTCTATCATCATCCGGGCTATTTTCATAAATGGCCTTCCAAGAATCAACGGAACATCTCTATCTTCTTCCATATCCACCACCACAAAATCTATCGGAAACAAAAATTTGTCAACTTTTACCAATATGTCTTGAGCAACTCTATAGGGTGAGGTTGTAGACTTATCGGCTAGTTGTAATGTCATTCGGGTAGACTTCATCTTAATATTCCCCAATCTCTTTATGATAGACAAAGGAATAAGATTAATGCTAGAACCCAAATCAATTAGACCATTGCCAATATAAGTACCTCTAATGGTGACCGGTAGGATGACTCGTCCCGGATCGGTTTATTTTCTTGGAAGGTTTCTTTGAATGATAGCACTACATTGAGCATCAAGCATGATGGTTTCGTTATCCGGATATCGCTTCTTTTTGGTGAGGATGTTCTTCAAGAATTTTGCATATTTTGGCATGTGTTCTAATGCTTCGGCAAATGGAATATTTATTTGAAGTTGCTTAAATATATCCATGAACCTAGCATAATGTCTTGCATTCTCCTTCCTTGATGGTGCATGTGGGTAGGGTAAGTTTTGAACGGGGTTTGTACTCACTCCTTTTCCTTCTCTTTTATTCTTCTTCACATTTTTGTCTTTTTTGCTACTTTCACTTTTTTCTTTTTCTTTTTCGACTACTTCCTCCTCTTCTTTTTCTTTTTCTTTTTCCACCAATATCTCATCCTCCTCATCTTCAACAACAAAAAATTCATCATCCTCCACTATTACCTCCTCATTAGCTTCATTGTTCACCTCTCTTCCACTCCTTGTGACAATTGCTTTGCAATACTCTTTTGGGTTAGGTTAAGTGTTTGCGGAAAAAGAAGGTCCCGTTTGTTGTTCGGCCGATTGTTTTGCAAGATGCCCCACTTGATTCTCTAAATTCTTTATGGCAGCCACATTAATCTTTTGATTCTCCATAGAAACTTGCATGAATTGGTTGAGAGTGTCTTCCAATTTTGAGCTTCCTCCTTGAGGTTGTTGACTTTGACCTTGTGGAATTGGACTTTGATAGGGACTTTGATGTTGGTTGTGTTAGTTGTTGAATCTTGAGGGTTGAAATCCTTGGTTGTTACTTTGATAAGATTTGTTGTGGTATGGAGGTTTCTTTTGATAGCCTTGATGTTGGTTGTTCACATGATTAAATTCCTCTCGTTCGTGTGGTGGACAAAAACCGGTAGGGTGGTCACCTTTGCAAAGTTCACAACTTGCTACTTGAGAAGTCATTGGCATTCCATGAATTTCCTTCATTTGTTGTGGGAGCTTCGACATTTGCTTGGTGAGTAACTCAACTTGTTGAGAGAGAATCTTGTTTTGAGCAAGGATGGCATCATTGGTGTTTAATTCAAGAACGCCCAACTTTGTTTGTGATGGACTCCTATCATGTTGAGTTTTGAGATCATTGAGTGCCATACGATCAATTATCATTGTTGCATCCTCCATACTTTTTGACATTAAGGATCCACCCGCGGTAGCATCCAAAAGTGTTTTGTGCACCGGTTGAAGCCCATTTCGGAAGATGTGAATTTGTGTGAGGTCATCAAAACCATGACCCTTGAATTTTCTAAGCATGGATTTGAATCTTTCCCAAGCCTCATTTAAGTATTCGTTGCTTCCTTGAGTGAATACCGCGATTGCCGTTTTGGCTTCCATGAATCGGGATTGAGGAAAATATCTTTCTAAAAATTTTTCTTCCAATAAATTCCAATCCGTCATCACGTTTGGTAATTGATCAAGATACCATTCTTTGGCTTTCCCCATTAATGAATGTGGAAAGAGCCTCTTGAACAATGATTCTTCATTCGCCGCATCAACTCCCGTTGAACCCGCAATCTCATAAAACTTGGTGAGGTGTGCGAAGGGATCCTCATGATCCATTCCGGTGAATGGATTTGCATAAACAAGTTGAAGGATTTCGGTCTTCATTTCCGTATTTTCTCCACCTTGAGCATTGTGTGCAAATTGAGCGGTGCGTCTTCGACTATTGGCGGACATTTCGGTTTGAACAACACCCGCCATGTCTCCTTCGAAAGTGTCTACAACTACTTCTTCAATTTGATTGTTAGAAGAAGTAGATGCCTCTTCTCTTTGCCGCTTCTCTTGGGCTAACTTCCGTCTTCTTCGTGTCTTGCTATTGAGCCTTCGGAGTGTTCTTTCAATTTCGGGGTCGAAATGAAATTGCTCTTCGGTAGCTTTTTCTCGCATACACAAAAATCTACAAAACTAGTAAACCAAGTGAAACGCAAAAGAGTTGAGAATAAAGTAACAAACTTAAAACAATGAACTATTGCAATGCTTGCAATATCAAACGCCAATCCCCGGCAACGACGCCAATTTGTTGAAAAGTATACTTTCGGCAAATATTTTTTTTTATCGTATCCACAGAGATTTGGTGATATTACCGCCGTTCTATAGTTGCAATCATTTTAAGTTGATAAATAAAAATTGGTTTGGTTTGTGTTTGGAATTTATCTCGAATTTTAGAAATAACTAAGATAGTAAAATATGATTTTCTCAAATAAAAAGTGCTTTGCCAAGATTAGTGTTCACTATTCCAAACTCATGCATTTCCTCAAACCATGTATATGAATTCTAATTTCATGAATACAATCTAGTATTTCCTCAATATCATTTATTCCTAAATAATATTGTAATAATTGTTAAATAAAACTTTAGGTAATTTCTTCACCTAAACATGCATCTAACCATCATTATCTAGCAATACAAGTGATAAACAATCCATAGATCTATTTCTACGATTCATGTATTGTTTGAATAAATCTCTAAAACAGTATTTATATTATCTTTTTCAACAATAATATAAATCAAAGATAAGATTTCAAAACAAAAGATTCATACTATATTCAATCAATGAGAGAGTCACATACATAAGTGTTTAAGAGAGATACATAGAGTTATGAGTAATAGCTACCTCTAACCTTAGCAAAGAAAATGATTTAGCTCCTCATCACCATGGTTGCAAGCTCACAAGAATGGTGAAATTCGTTTTTGCTTTTTTCCCTATTTTCTCTCTATTCTGTCTTTTCAATAATGCAATAAAATAGAATCTCTAAGTTATGGAGATATATCAAAATTACACAAAGTTTTTCTTTCTAATAAGACAAAAAGAAATTATTGTTATTCCTCTTGCCTCCTTAAGTGACCAATAGAAACCAGTAACTCCAAAAAGTGCCTTTTTGCTGTCTTTCACGGCACCTTGCGCACATGCCTCTCAAAAGTCAGAATTGGAACTAAAACACACTGGCAGGATTTTCTTCAGTTAGCGACGCCAACATGAGGACGCGGCACGAACAGAATGGATTTTCACTTCTTGGCTTGATTTCTTGGTTCTCTTGCTCGGCTCATTCTTTGTCATTCAAATCCACAACTTCTTGAAGCAGAATTCTACAAAACTAGCAAAAAGAGTGAAATACCTACTCAAATAGAATTAAAACAAGAATAATTACATATTTTCCTATTGTGTGATTAAAAACATATGATTTGAATAGAAATTGGTTAAAAGGGACAAATAAAAAGATGTGAAATTTACTACTATTTGGTCCTTAACAATGAGGTCGTATCAAACCTATTCTCTTTTAATCTCTCTTCTTCTATCTCTTTACTTTCTGAAGGGTTTGATGTATTTGGAAAATGATGAAAGAAATGTTTAGGTTTTTGTTTGATTTTTGTGTATCTGGCTTTTCTGGTGAACATGAATAATGCTCATTTTCTTCTGTTACAACCGATTTCTGAAGGTTTTTGGTTGTTTTGAGAAAGTGATGATTTAGGGTTCTGGTTGTTGGTTTTGCGGCTGTGTATTTTGCAGATGGTGAAACAAAGAGGAATCCCTTCAGAATCGGGTAAAATGATTTTATTTTTTCTGATTTCTTCTGATTTAGTGTTTAATGTTTCAGTTTTGGTTGTGTTGGCTCACAAAGAAAGATGAATGGTGTGAGAATCGGTTTTACGGTGGTGCATCGGTTGGATTGAGCGAGTCGATTTTGGTATCTCTTCCGGTGAGAGTTTGGTGGTGTCAGATTTCAAATGGTTGATGTGTGATTTTTTAGGTTTTCTGCAAATTTCCAGGTTTGTTATGTCTGTCACTCTACATTGAAAAATAGTTTCTTATGTTTTCCTTTTTTATGCAGAAAAAATATACTAACCAGTATTTGGTGTTGCTACACTAGAAGCAATAGTTCAACACACGCCACAATAACAACAAAATTTTCAATCATTAATGCAAACCCTTGCTCATGGTTGTTTCACAAGACTCAATTGAATCTTTATGATTCTTTGCATTGCTGTTATTGCCGGCTTTAAAAATCTAACTCATATTGGTAACGCATATGGTAAGTCTTTTCTTCACCAAATGATTCGTTTTTTTATAGATATGGATTTCAGAAACCGCGTAAGATTAAGGATTCGAAGATTCAGCTATTGTTCTGTGATATCTTTTATGGGTTTTGTAGGTATGTGATGAACTCAATGATGTTATGGAAATCAGAGATAATGAGGCGGAAATATCTATTGTTACATATGTTCACCACTATGTACATCTTAAGAACCGTCTAATACATATAGCTGCAGTAAATTGTTTAACTTTTTAAATTTTTTAGGGAATCGGCACCGGATGAGGTAGGAATTTATGTTTATGTTGCATGTTTCAAATTTAAAGATATGCATTGAGCCTATATATTTAAATTCTAAATAATGGTTTTAATACAACACTCTCAGACACTGTTTATGCACATTAAAATTTGAAGGTATCATAATGTCGATGCCGACACTAAAATTTAAGTGTTCCTCACACATCCCTTTAGTTTAGTATGGCTCTATACTAGAAGTGGTGTATGCACATTTTAATTTCAGGAGGTGATTCCTATATGTGATAATGTTTCTGTGTGATAATAATTCCCATACTTTTTTTGTAGCAAAACATACAGTAACGAAGCAGCTCGCAAGGAAAGTTCATCACCAACATAATGGATAAAAGTGAGATAATTTGAAGGGTGACTTAGTAAGAAACTGTAAATAAATTCCCCAATCAGAACTTCATTTAATACCTTTAGAATTATGTTTTAATTTTGTTGATCTATGATTCTTTTTTTATATCAAAGTATAAAAGAATTGTATATTGCTCCGCAGGCATTTGGCAGCAAGGATGACCCTTGACATTTGACAGAAATGTATGCTCTTCTATGTATGAATTGATATTGTAGTCATATGTGAAATTTGCATTGATGTTGCAGCTGGTACTGATTACAATGTGGTTTTGATGTTAGCATATAGTTGTAACTATGTTCACTGATGTAGCAGGTTTGATGCTTACAGGACTGGTTTTGTGTATTGTTGCAGGGCTTTTCATGAGTATTGTAATCTTGCTCTGTTCGAACAGTTTGAGAGTGCATGTGGATGCATTTTGAATTTATATAACTTTGAATTTTCACTTAATTTTGGGACTGAATTGACTGAATTTCCACCATTATATATATATATATATATATATATATATATATATATATGATGATAGTCAATTTGTTTTTCCACTCTCCTCACACAAACCCTTTGCACACACATTACTCTCCAATATGGACCAGAAACAAAAACAAACTATCAAACTAGCTGATAACTGCGTCGAGGGTGCTATTGTTGTTCAACATGACGGTGCTCATATTCAACAAGGAGATGGAGTTGTATTGGCTCTTATTTCAAATGTTGTATTACAATGCAGACTTCTTTTATGTTTTAACGGTTAAAAAACCTTCTACTCGAATTACAGGGGTGTCTTGACATATTAGTGTAAGTTTTTTGAAGTTATGTTATAAGTATATTGTCATATTGACAAAGTGTGTCTGGGGACGGAAAGGAGGAGGACCAACGAAGAAAGTTGTGTGAATCTAATTTGTATCAATGCAAAATTCCAATTCCATTGTTGACAATTCAAAATGTTTGTTGGCCACTAAAACTATCTTTTCATGGTTCAATCTATATATATACTTATAGTTTTTTATGACACATGACAGGTAATAACAAGGTTGCCAGCATTTGATGAAGGACCGAAGATTAATTGGCAACTTAACTACTGGACTAAGCTTTTATGACAGTTGGAGCGATAATGCATATAGGAGTGAGTGGGAGCAACAATTTTGGTAGCAACAAAACACAACATCCACTTATTTTGTGGCTACAATGATTTTGTAAGTGTAATAGTAAAACGAATAACACCGACTTAATTTAATTCCTGAAGTTAATAGGGGTTGTGAAGAAGAGAAATATTTTGTAATGTTTTTTTTGAACAACAGGTCTGTCCAACCCCTGATGGTTAACAGAGGCGGTCAAAAACTGACTACTAATGATGCCAACCCGTCTCGATCACTTGGAGTGTTTCCCCCACTGTCTGAAGACGACGCCGTCCTGAAAGAACGTTGCTTTGGATCGGGACACCCCTCGATGAGGTAGTCAATACTTCTTTGTCTTTATGTTGTTGCCAACAGATCACATTGCTTTTGATTTGATTTTAAAATAACTGAATTACTTTGTCTTTGCAGGACACTACTCGAGATATTTTGAAGAATGCTCTGGGTGTAGTGGTTATTGATGATCGTGAGTCCTATAACTTTCCTACTCCATTGGAACTGTCAAACAAGGATGACGTTGCTGTTGGCAGAATTCGCCGTGACCTATCTCAGGATTGGAATCAACGGTATAACTTTTTCTTTCACAATATATTAGTATCAGTTTCAATCAATTTATATTTTCTATATCATTGCGGGTCATGATGTTGTTTTTTAATACAAGATACAGTGTTATATCAAAGTACTGATTAAAGAACAAAATACAGTGTTATATCAATTCTCAATCGTTTTTTATGTTGATTTGGTTGTCTTTTTGAATTGTTTTGGTGACTGATGATGATGCTGGTTTTAGGGGAAGGATAATTAGTTCATGAAGACGAGAGGATTAGAAGTTTGGATCCTGAAACCTCTGAGGATGAGTGGCGGAAGTGTCGAGCTAGATCTCTTAGGAGAATAACAATGACGTGCATGATTTGAAGTACAAATATGCTGGAAAGATGAATCCAGTTTTTGTAATTTAACTTAACATTCCTGATTGTTATAATTTCTTACACGACTGGATTTTTTTTCATATGTAACAATTTCTTTTGTACAAGCTATAATTTATGGATTATTGATTTATGCATCAATTGGTCTGTGTTTATGAAAATAAAGATCAATAATATTTTATGGTGGATTAATGATTTGTTTATAATTGGTTTTTGTATATGCAATCATTGGATTAATGATTTATGTAAGCCTTACACGACTGGATTTTATGGATCTGTTTATTGTATGATAATAAACAACTTTATGAAAAACTAAAGTTAATATATCCATTTAATTGTTTTCTATTTTATATCATTCTTTTTTTGTACTTTTAAGTCATTCCCTGGTGACGTATCCGCGGTACACACCAGTACTCGTGCGTTGCGAACACACGGGTGACACATCAATACCGTGTAAACGCACGGGTAATTAGGTCAAAACTCGTGTGAACTCACGGGTAACACATCAGTACCGTATGAACGCACGGGTAACCAGATAAAAAATCTGTGTGAACAATATAACTTTTGATCTATAAATAAACCGTTTTCTATAAATAAATATTACTTTTGAAATTTTTTTTATCAATTTAATAATTTTGCTTAAACAACATAATTTTTATATTTCAATTTCATATAAAAAAACTTTGTCGATTTGTTTTTACTTAAGACTATATATATCTGATAAACCCGGTCCAACCCACACCAGAACCCGTGCGAACGCACGGGTTTCTCACTAGTTGGCGAAAAGAATAAAAATGAAAAAACTTACGGTGTTGAACATTTTGCCCCCAATTATAGAAAAGAGGATAAAGCTTTATTAAGGAGAATTATTGTTATTTGAATTTCTAATTTTTAAATATTAATTTTGAAATTTAATTATTTTTAATTTTTGAATTTTATTAAATTTTGAATTATTTTTAAATTGAAAATTTACAATTTTTAAATATTTTTAGTTAATTTTGAATTTAAAACTATTGTATGTCTACATATTGTTTATTATATTTATGTTATAATAATATAAATATAATAATTAAAATTTTTTTATTAAATAATTTTTCTTATGTAAGGTGCACACTACTAGAAATACACGTATTTCCTGCGGAATTACCTGCGGATTTTTGTTAAATTTTCGCAGGAAACGTGTTTCCTGCGGATTTTCCTGTGAATTTATGTCCCCAGCTAAAACCTTCGTGGGTAATATTTTTCGCAGGTAATTCCGCAGGTATCTCCGCAGCTAAATCCGCAGGAAACATTTCGCAGATAAATCCGCTGGTAAATCCGCAGCTAATTCCGCAGGTGAATTTGCAGGAAATGTCTATCCGCAGGTAAATCCGCAGGAAATTTCTTTCTAAAATTAAATAATTTTTTTATTTTAATAATCTTTTGAACCATTATATATATTTAAATAACTATAACATAAAATAAAACTATAATTTTCAATAAATTAAACTTGAATTCATATAACATAATTGGTAAGAAGTACTTACATAGTTATTACTAATCATTTGTTTGACAAGTTAAAAAGATAATACAATCCAAAAACTAAGTCAAAATGAAAAAAAGTACAAATCAAAATTCATTACTAAGGTCTTCTTCATCTGTTTCATCGACGACATCTTCATTTGTGTGATCATTTTCATTAGTGGGTTGTGGTGGATGAGAAGAAGACCCAACAAATCCTAAATGATTCATTAAAAATGAAATTTTATTATTCGCTTCGGCCATCTTTTCTTCTTGTCGATGCAATTGTTGCCTCATCACCATCTTTTCTTGTTCTTGTCTTTGCAACGATGCATTTAAGGCATGGCCTTGACTTCTCAAAACATCAACCTCTTGAGAGTCACTTGAAAGACTTGAGGGTTTCTTTGATACAGAAACCAAAGTCTTAGATGCGGTTCCAAGACCAAATACCCTATTCCCTTTCTTCTTTCCAACCGACTCTACCCATATATCCAAATCCGGTGGCATTTCATTAGTTGGTTGACTATCAGCTTCGTCCTCTCCTGGAATAGTTGGATTCTGAGAAGAAATCTCCAACTTTTTCTGTTCAAATTTATCCTAAAAGAAAATTGAAAAAATAGTAAGGAATTAAATTCAAAAGAAATGATATTTTCCAAAAGACTTGTGTGCATATTTGAAATTCAATCAAATTAACACTTCCCGAAATACTTACATATAACACTTCCCGAAATACTTACATATGCAGATTCAGCATGAACTCCAACCCAACTTTGATCCTTTTTCCGATGTGTGCGAAAATAGAACTCGGTCAATGATGGATCTGCACCCTTTTCCTTTCTCTACAAATTACAAAAGAAACAGAACTCAATAATTTTATCTATCAAAGTATATGATATTGGTATAGTGAGACTTAACATGTGAAACTATGATGATGTCAAATTAAGGAAGTCAACAAACAATATTGGCCTTCAAACTATTCTGACAACAGTAGTGTTTAATCAATGAATTGAAGTAAATTAAAATAACACCACTCTAAAATAGTGATGCTATATGGTGAACCAAAGAAATAATAGCCTATATCTACATACTAGGTTTCTATTTATATATGCATTTTTTAATTAAAATCCTTCTTGGTAGAAAGAAAAAAGACTTTATAAAGCATAAAGACAGTCATTGGATGTTTAGGCATGAATGGGTTGCAAGCAGGGGCAAATTGTTGGTAAGGAAAATATGCTCATAATGACAGAATAAACTCTTAATTAGATTACCTGAAATAAGTCAAAGAAAGAATCTCTTTGATTAGATGATAAATGGGTACCTGGATTCTCTGGCAGGTTATGAATTCTGTATCTTGTAGATCCCTCTTTTCCTTTGGAATAATCCTCCCAATCAGAAGGACCAATAAGAATCTGTAAACAATTTTTAACATCAGCAACCAATATATATCAAATTCGGCTTGCAGTCAACAGTTCCACTTCCACATATTTATGCATTTAACAATCGTGGATCGATATCAGACGGTTTATATTTCAAGTTTCACATTTTAGGTTTTACTAAAATAATCAAACATACAATGAAATCTTTGATGTATCATCAAACCCTTCATGAAATATGCATTTAGAAAAGCATCTATAGTACTTTGCCAATCATTGATAGTTGTCCTCCACTAACACAGCTAAACTTGTCTTAGCTTAGAGACATTCTCATGTTCAAATGGAGCCTTACATTACATGTTCACAGAAACTGTCAAAAACACACATAACTATCCATCAATTATTACCAATATACTGAATATTTATCCTTGTGGAAGCTTCATTTGAACCATCTCACTTTCTTAAGCACACTACAAAACTAGTAAAAACAGCCCTTATAAGTGAGTGCCAATACTCACTAATTCACAATATATAAAAATTTAAAATAAAAGCCTATAAATTTTCACGAGAACATCTCCAACTTGTGATTACATTCTTTTATACCATTTTCACAAATTGTTATCAGCTTAGATACGAATCACTGTTATGTCTAGTATATTACAAAGAACATAGAATCTACAATTTTAATGTATGTCTCAAGATCTCAAACAAAGACATCGTATCATGACATGTTGGATAGACAACAGTAGTAACCCTCATATCAGGGCAGCAACATTCAGTCAGACATGACATAGTTGTCACTCCTTCCTTATGTTCACTAGAGGACACACTAAATGGCTTGAGTATTCTTCAATGAAGCACTATAATGCAACTGATGTAGAATGTGATTCTAAGGCTGTTAATTAAGGGAATGCATTATGAGTAAAGTGAAGGAAACCTATTTGGAATAATTCAAGACAACAAAACAAACAGGTTCCATGTTTTGAGAACATAACGGTATATAGAAACATTACTTCTTCTGTCACCAACATAGGAATACATCATACATCATACATACATAGAAATAAACCAAGAAGAAATTATAAAATAAAATTCTAAGAGACACACTAATATAATCTCAAATATATTTTTTAATAATCAAACGAGTCGATCAACCTGAAGTTATTGTTAGTGGCAAAGTACCTAATGAAGTTCAATTGATAAAGCATTCTCTTATTGAAAATCATTAATGAATGCGGGCATGCATGAATAGACGATTAGAGAAACATTGCCCCTGTCATTGCAACTATTAATGACCTAAACCTAATGGCCATACCATGCAAACCAGATCCAAAGATGGATTATTTTGTCTTAGAGTTAATCCCACACTCTTACTTGCTCGTGTCGAACCTAAAATCACAAAACCAGCCTTGTACACCCTACATTGATAGATGCTGTAAACACAATATAATTCTCTCTTTAACAATGACACTTGGTCTCTTGTTCCTTTCTCACTTGGTAGAGTCCTTATTGGTTACAAGTGGATGTTGACAGTGAAAGAGAAACGTAATTGATCTATCAACAAATAATAGGCTATACTCATAGCTAAAGGCTTTAACCAAAGGTGGAATGTTCTGCAACATGCCTACACCCTCACAGACAAGATTTCTCCTCTAAACAAATTATGTTACACACTATAATTAAGTCTGGTGTGTGTGATGTAGTTAACTATATTCAGTTGTAACAGTAAAGAGACTCCATGCTTGTTAAAGTTGAAATTGAAGAAAAGAGACTATGATCAATATTTTGTCACTGTATATAGATATTACTTTTTTTCTCTTCACAAATAGGATGACTTCTAGACGAGTATTACTACGGGTATTTCATGAGTGAATTGAAGCTTCATATTATGAGAAGAGTTTAGGTTGAGGACTCTCTGACCAGAAATTGTTTCCGTCAGCATTTGAACTCAGGTAGCCAAATTCTTCGCGACAAGAACTCGCTAATCAATTGAGTTTAACCACTTGGTTAAGGAATAACTAAAAAAAATGAGTGTAATTGTATTGAAAACCCTTATGTAACTAAAAACCCAACTCAACAAGAGAACTATATAGCTAGTTTAATTGAATTGCAAACTGAAATATCACCTTAAAACATAAACCCTTAGCAGACATGTAAAGTACTAACATCACCAACAGAATTATCAAACAAGAAGTAAAATTAGAGCAAAATAAACAGAGCTAAGAAATTAAAAAAAAATAGAAATCAAACCTTACCGTAGTAGAAGAGGTGAGTTGCAACAACAATGGTGGTGAGTGAGAAGAGGATAGGGAGAGAAAAAGAGAGATCTGAGAGAGAAAGGGTAAAATATAATAGCTTATATTATAAGTGCTTATATTGATTAAGATGTTTATCCAAACATGATAGTGTTCATCAAATAAAGATGCGTAACTTACGATATTGGAGGGAGATGACCAGCAATGCAATGCCGCACCAGTATCAACAACTTCAACCGAATTTGATGCAAAGGTTAGTGACCGCGTCTTCCCAAAAGTTCCTGGCAACAACCCCATAAATCGACATATATTATCATCTTAAAACAGTACCAGTGTACCACTATGATTTTACCCACAATTATCATCAGAACAAGCAACATGAGCAAGAAAGTCGAATGGAAAAGCAAGCAAAACGACATTAGTAGGAACACAGATGAATACCTGAGTTGAAGTGTGAAGATGAAGAAGACGACGGCGCTAGGGTTCGCGAAATCGTGCTCCGGTGAGGTTGCGGCAACAGAAATCGTGCTCCGGTGAGGTTACGGTATCAGCGCTAGGGTTTAACAAGTATCAGGCTTGTTAGGTTTTCCAATTTTGTTTGAAGGCGTTGATGATACTATAGACGTTGTAGGAAGAGGTTTAACACTATCGGCTAAGTGGTTTGTTTAAAATATAACATTGCTGAACTATAGATAACGTCTCTTTCAACAGAATCGAAATTAAATTTAGTGTCTTAGTGATAAAGATTAATGGCTACTAAAAAAGTTAAAGATTAATGGCCAAACCAATTTTAACTTTTTTAGTAGCCATTAATCTTTATCAGATTTTTTTTATAATTTTATTTTTTAAAACTTTTATAGCTACTATTAAAATATAAATTGAAAAATTAAATAAATATATACATATATATATATATATATATATATATATATATATATCAAAATTTCATACAATTTATTTTATTAAAAACTAAGATTAAAATTAATTAAAATACATCATAAAAATAATTAATAATATAGATAAAATAAGAATTAAAAATTAAAATTAAACTAAATAAAAAACATAAAAATAATTAATAAAATAGAAAAACAATGATTAATTTTTTTTGTTAAATTTAAACAAAAATTAAATTATGCTTAGAAAAAAATATGAATATGTCTAATCTGCAGCAAAATCCGCAGGAAACGTTCCTGCGGAATTACCTGCGGATTTTGTATTGTGTTTTAATTTTATAAAAATAGATTTCCGCAGCAAAATCCGCAGAAAAGTTTCCTGCGAAATTACCTGCGGATTTTCTCTTGTAGTTAGTTGTTTTGGAGGAAATATATTTTCCGCAGCAATATCCGCAGGTATTCCTGCGGAATTTTCTGCAAAATCCTTATCCGCAGCAAAATTTATTTTATTTAATAAAGTGGCAGGAAAATCCGCAGGTATATCTGCGGAAAAATTTCCGCAGGAAATTCCGCAGGTAATCCGTGTATTTCTAGTAGTGGCAGAACTCATGCAATATTTGACACATGTCAAATCTTATAAGTTTCAAAGTATTTTTCATCTAAAGAATTCAGATATTACGTTAAAGGTAGCTTAACTGACACTTACTAGTTGAATTAATGGTGTTGTTGATCCAAGGTTCAACTCCTGACAAAGTAAATTTACATGATTTATAAATCAACAATTTTTAAAAAATATGTATATATTGCCATGTGTTTTCACCTAACAAACATATGTACAATATCTTCACTATTCTATGACAAATAGAGGGCGGTATTCTTATAAAATTTGCGATGTATTTTTCAACTTGTAAATTGTTAAGACGAGTATTTTTGTGGGTGTTTTTCAAAGTTTTTTTTATAGAATAGAATACAGATGTTTAAAATATAAAAATATAAACTGTCTTTTTGTATTCATTTAAATTAGTTGTATGTGAAACAAAAAAATTATTTTTGTCTATTCATGTCCCTTAGCCATTGGATATAAAAGTCAATTGAAGTGGCAATTCATTTGCGTATAACTGATGTAGTATAAAATATAAATTCTCAATTTGAAACGTTTTCAATAAGTTAAACATAGAAAGAGTCTGTGGTTGGCTTGTTGTCACTTACCTAATGGAGTACAAAATTTAAGAGATGGAAGGGAAGAAAACATAGGAGAGTTCAATATAGAAATGACTGAAGAAAAAAAGGTATGGGCAAAGGCTGCTGATTAAGAGCGGATGTTACGGGGAACTGTGTCAAACATACAATACAAAACTTTGAACACGACGTTATGTGAATGTTTATACATGAATAGATGATAAATTTCTTATTAATAAGAGAATTGAGCTAGCAAACTTTAAACCTAGCTTTTATTTCTACCTTTTTATATTCAACTCAACACAATTGCATTAATATTGGAAATTTCTAAGGGATTACTAAATATATCAACTACAATACGTTTTGCAATTTTTTAATATTGTTCACACGATCTCCACTCATCAACTTTGGTTGTTGCTATAATTTTATCACTATAAAAAAATTCGCTTTTCGTGGCTGTTTTAATGACAGAAAAATTTATGTCATAGTGACCGAATTAGAAATAAAAATTTAATATTAATGAGACAATTTTAAAAAGTAATTAACATAAATTAGTTCCTGATTTAAAGACTAAAATTTTGATCATTGTAGTGATCGAATTAGGCACAAAAATTTGATTTTCATGAGGCAATTTTAAGATGTCATTAAATCGGTCACAAAAACATATTTTTATATACAATTTAATTTATATATAAAAATTAGAGACTCAAATTTTGGTCACTAATATTTTTTATTTTTTTGTCTACTTTTAATCTTTTTATTATTATTTATTATGTTACTATTTTCTTTTTATTTTCTTAAAAATTTTAATTTTTTTCAATTTTAATCACGGCTTTTTTAATTTTATTTTATGAAAAAAAACACTAAAATCGGTCACTAAATTTCATTTACTAAATATTTGTGTTGCGGAGACCTTGAAGGGAGCATACCTTTAAAACTTAAGATTTTACCACTAAATCACATACACACAACAATTATTACTTTCAACATCCATTTGAACCGAATTGGTCTAATAGAACCTAGTTCTTTCTCATAAAAGAAAAATAATATTGAACCAAGCATCCATAACATCATTAATGGGTCATAATTGTGACCATACAAAAATCGTTATGCTGATTTTGTTCATAATAGTGGTCATAAATGTGTTTTGATCCATGCGATATATTTTCTCTTCTATAGCTTATATATTACCAAATATTTACGTAAATAAGATATTAATCTAAGATAATGTGCTTGGCTGATGTTGGTATATTTAGAACCACGCCGATATACGTGGTTTTTCAAATATATCACCATGCAAATGTAGTTTTATCAATCTATATCATATCATCCGGTTAATGTTACATCTGAAAATTGAGTTTAGTGTCGGACGAAAACCAACGCTACAAGGCCAAAAACCGACGCTATTGGATAGTCACTACAAGAAAAGAAGCCTCCAGCCTCATAATAAGCATGTGGCAAAAAAGGGATGTTGCGACGTGATTATCACATCGCTACTTGTATAAATTATTAAAAAAATCAAAGTAAAGTTAACACATGGGTTTAGTCAGAATTTTTTTTAAAAAAAATAATGGCGTGGAAAACACGTCGCAACACACAAAGTAAAACAAAAAAAAAATGTTAGTTCTGCAGATTTGGGGGAAGTTTGAAAATTTCAAAATTTAAGTTGTGTCGTGAAATACATGTCGCAACATTAAATTAAAAATAAAAAATAAAGAGGAAAAATGGATTGACCAAATATTTGATGAATGCAGGTTGATTGGCAGTTTTAAGTAGTGTCATGATATTCACGTAACTAAAATATTATCGTTGGTTAGTTGCAAAGTGAATATCACTTTGCTAGGTTGCGACGTGATTATCACGTCGTTAATTGATCTATATATTTCTCCAAAATCTCTCTCTTAGCACACTCAGTCCAAAACGCTTAATTAAACACCTTCCCTCATCTTTTCTCTTCTTCTTCTTCTTCTTCTGCACACTCCCTCCTTCATCTTCTTAAATACTACCTTCCATTACAATTCTCCATTTTGTTTTCATTTCTTCATCTATGGTTCTTGATCAATTTTATTTGTAATTTCTTTTTATTTTTACTGTATTTTCTATTTTAATTTTTGTTTAAATATTTTCAATTAGAGGCTAACAAGACAAGTGAAGAAGGTTGAAAAAGATTGAAGAAGAGGATTGAAAGTAAAAACTTATCCAAAAGGTATTTTGTTAGGGTTAAATATGTTTTTGATCCTCATAAATATTTCAGATTTCCTTTTTAGTCCCTCTAAATATTTATTTCAAATATAGGTTCATCTAAAATTTTCTATCCACACTTTTGTTTCCTCCTGCTAACGTCGGTTAACAGAGCTGGCATGACAATGCCAGCGTGGCAAAGATGCTGAGATGGATGCCACGTGGCATTTTGTCCCCATTTTATATAAATTTTATTTATAGCGATACGTATTCCGTCGCAAAATTCGTCGCTAACATGAACATTATATAAGAACCCATAATCCGTAGCTAATTTTTAGATAATTCAAACACATCATTCTTATGACCTAGAATTCATATTTTTCATGATTTTTTGCAAGAAAGTTTATCACATTAAAAGGATATCTCTAACAAAATTTTTCATATTTGTGTGAAATATCCTTATAATATGATAAACTTTATTGCATAAAATCATGAAAAAAACTAAGTCTTGGCCATATAATTAAAACTAGAATATTATATATATATATATATATATATATATATATATATATATATATATATATAAATTATAGTTATATTTTATATTTAAAGTATAGCAGTTATTTATTAAAAACATAATTTATATGTTTATTTAAACAAAAATAAAAAAATTTGGTTACCTTAAAATATTTATTATATACTCTCTCCGTTTCTTTTGAAGTGTCGTTTTAGCAAAAAAATCTTCAACCAAGATAGTGGATTGTAAGAGTTATTTTTTCTATTATACCCTCATTTATTTTCTCTTTTTAAATAAATTCAATCATACACTCTCTTATTTTTCAATAACTAATTGAGAAAATAATTAATTTTATGAAACATGTGAAGTGGAATTATTGAAACAGTAAAGGTATAATTAACAAATTATAACATTAAACTATAAAAACAAAACTTAAATAAAAACAAAAAATTTCTTCCCAAACGACACTTAAAAAAGAACGGAGGGGATAAATTTATAAAAAACAAAGTAGTATGAAATTTATTTGTAGTTATATATATATATATATATATATATATATATATATATATATATATATATATATATATATATATATATATATATATATATATTAAGAATATTTATAAAATTTATTTATAATTAATATATTATGTGAGAATATGTTATATATTAAATAGTATAAAATTTGTTTGTTTGAAAAGTAGTCTCTAGTTAATATAAGTTTATGTTTAAGAATAGTATTAAGTTAGTTAATACTTCTAGTTAAAGATTTATCACAATTCTCAAAATTAGTTGATATATTACAATCACATTTATAATTAAAAAGACAATGATTGTATAAATGAGTAGTAAGGTTGTATCATGTAAGACGTGGACTTAAACCAAATTTCGAGGAAAGAGTTAAATGGTTTATCTCCTGGGCATTTGCTTATGAATGTTATTGAAGCGAAAGAGGAGTTAGGTGTCCTTGTCTTAAATGTGAATGTAGACATGTAATTAGTGACCTAGAGGAAGTAGAACGTCATTTGAAGAGAATGAATGTCATTGAAAATTATTAGGTTTGGACATATAATGGAGAAGAACTATCGAGTAATGTACCAAAGACTAATAATATGAAGGCTTCAAGTAATCCATCACCTATGGAATATGGGAAAAAACTTTAATCTGATCGGTGAGATGGTTGGTGTTGCTTTTGGTGTGAATCTGACCTATGATGAACCTGAAGATTTTGATGAGGAATAGTTACCGTATAAGAAAGCGTAAAGATTTTATCAATTGTTGAATGAGAAAAATACATCGTTGTTTGAGGGGTATTCAGACTCAAAATTATCTATGTGTATGAAATTACTGGCAACCAAGTCAAATTGGAATGTTCCTGATCAGTGTTTGGAATTCTTTGCAAAAATGATGTTGGACGCGACTCCAATGAAAGACAACTTGCCTATAAGTTTTTATGATTAAAGAAGTTGGTGTCGAAGTTGGGTTTAAAAGTAATAAAGATTGATTGTTGCATTAGTGGTTGCATGTTGTTTTAGGAAAACGAGTTTGGTACTAATGATGGATTATTGGAGGAATGTAAGTTCTATAATAGTCCAAGATATCAGTTTCGCAGTAAAGCCATTAACCGTAAGAAAAAACATATGGCAGTAAAGTCCATGTTTTATCTTCCGATAATACCAACGTTAAAAATAATGTTTGCTTCAATGCACAGTGCAAGTCAAATGGCATGGCATCATATAAAGAAAACAAGTTCAGACACTATGCGACATCCATCTGATGGTGAGGCATGGAGGCATTTTGATCAGATGCATTCTGATTTTGCTGCAGAACATAGAAATGTCAGGCTTGGATTATGCTCTGATGGTTTTACTCTATATGTCCAAGCACCAGGAAGCGAATATTCTTGTTGCCCAGTTATTGTAACCCCTTACAACCACCCTCCTAAGATGTGCAAGACAAAACCATAAATGTTTTTGACCTCCCTCATTCCAGGAACGTCAAGTCCAAAATTTGAAATCGACGTGTACTTACAACCTTTAATTGATTATTTGAAGAGGTTATGGATTAGATAATTGACTTATGATATATCTTGTAAATAAAATATTACTTTGCGAGCTGCCTTGATGTGGACTATTAAGTACTTTCCAGCATATGGTATGTTGTCTGGTTGGGCTTGATCGCGACTTTATAGCTGTGTCGAAGTATATAACTACAAGTATACAATCTATCGCGTAGTTTTAAAAAATTATCGAACCCACAGAGACTAATAATCAAACTAATGTTATCTATATTGCAATGCACAACTAAGACTTAAGGATTAGATTGGTAAAAACGGTAATTAAGAATGTAATTGATAAAGGTTTGGATAATAATGAAAAACGAGTCCGGAGTATGGACTTCGCGTTCCTAAAGGACTCGTAGAATACATGTTCTAATTACGTAAAATCTGATTTTCGTAGAAAATATCAACTTAAAGACTCCGTCTCACACTCCCGCGCTATTAACAAGAAACACACTTCCTAACCATAGGATTTTGCTCTCGTTCGCCCGTTAATTAAAAATCATATTTTGAAAGCGAATAAAATTCTAATCGATTCCTAAAGCACTCTCGTTGTTTTAGGGAGTGATGCCTAGTTTCCACTATCTAGTTCATTCCTCACACTCTCGCGCTATCGGACTGAACTTTCATTTATTCCTCACTCTCGGTTCAAAACAATAAAGCATGCAATTTGGAAACTAAAACCAAAACAATCATGTATTCATAATTTCACACCTAATGTTTTCTACGTAGTCGCGTCGGTGACGACGGTCCTCATAAACTGGTCTCAAGTAAAGTTAACCAGACATATTATTAATTAAATACAACATAATTGTCATTATCAATTCTAAAATAAACAATGGCATAGAACTAGCGAAAAACAATATTAGGAATTAAATTGTAAAACGATAAAAGCCTAAGAATAAAGAAATTCAAACTGGAATTTAAAATGCCGACATGCTTGGTTTTTATCCAAGAGTACAGTAGAAAATGAAAATAAATAAGTGTGACAATCCCTTTATGTGTGTTATTGTCACTTTTACAACTGAATATATGCCTAAAAACTATGAAGCAATTTGACAGAGTTTCCGCACAACTTGGACACTCTGGAACTGACCCAGAGGTGCTATTTATAAAGTCCTTGTGGCTTGGTAACTCTCTCTAGTCAGGTAGGCTGAGTGGAGGGAAGAGCAGTTATCGCAAAACAACTTCAAACTGCTTAACTACAAAAACTACTTTCTGAGAGCAGTGGCGAACGTGCTTTAGCAATGGCGAACTCCATTGCCTCCTTCATTAATTGACATGGCAGTTGGGAATGGCGAACGCCATCTACCTGTGACAAACACCATATCAGCAGAATGGCAGAAACTTCACTTTTTATGCACTTTAGCAGATCTTTTTGCCTCTTTTCTGAATCGCTTTCGAATCCGCGACGGGTGATCTTGTCAACTTCTAAACACAAGGAAACAAAGTAAAATGCGACTAAACAAGATAAAATGCGGATAAATAATACGTGCAATGAGCCTAAATACAATACGATTTCTCGTTATCAGGGTAAACATGGAAAAATGGGATGTCCGCATTTCATAGATACTGGTATGTAGAATTCAAGGATATAAGGTCACACACAATTGAACAAAAAGAAGTATATTTTTGGGACCTCCCATTTTGTGCCATAATCTTGTTGTTATGCATATTGAGAATAATTTTTTTAATAATGCATTTAACACAGTGACAAATGTGAAAGACAAAACAAAAGATAATGAGAAGGCTAAAAAAGACATGTAAATTTGGTGTAATCGAAAAGAGTTGGAGTTGAAGTCTCAATCGAATGGAAAATTATTAAAACCCAAGGCTAATTACAGTCTAACTTGCGAAAAGATAAAGCGGTTTGTTGATCGTTAAAAGAATTGAGAATGCTCTCTTTGCTACCCTAAATTTACTCTGCTCTATCTACTCTTAGGCAACGTACTGTCATTGACATTAGGAAAGTATCAGTTGAGAAAAAACTACACAAGTTATCGAGTGTTTGTTGCTCGTCTTTTAATCTCTGTGTTTCAGGATTATCGCCAAAAATATTTTTTTTCACTCAATAGATTCGAATATTTTTAAAAATTAACTTGTATAGATTCTTTAGTTTTATACGTACGTGTATGACTATTTTGTTGCGCTTATATGTTTGATTGATGGTTATTGATTTAATTAATTCTATGAAAATGTCTTATTACAAATTACAATTAACATGATATAGCTTTTTTTTTTTTTTTAAATAAAATGTGTATGAGTTACATAAATATGAGATAGAGAGATCTTTTATAATAATTATGAAAGTCAAATCAAAACCATAAAAATAAACTATTGAGAATGCTATTAGAAAAGTGGACCAAAATACTGCAATCATCCATACAATAATTTAAAAATATCATTAATACATTAACTAAAAACACGTGATCTTTTATTCATATTCTAGGTTTACATATATATCACACATGTTCATGTTTGTGTGATTGTAAACTGTAACCACCTATTTTATTTTAAACATAGACATAACTGTTTTTAGAAGGTGGCCCTTGAATTAAGGACAGAAGGTGATAGCATAGCTAGGTCCACCATTGCAAGTGAAAGTTCCAGTCTTATCATCGTAAGCATAACTATAAGCATCAGGACATTGGTTCTTAAAAGTCGTAGCGTAACTTGAGGCTGGACATGTAGCCGCTGTATTGTGACTTCCACGACAACAATACTCATCTGTATTAAACTTCAAACAAGCACTCTGACAAGCAATCACACTTCCATCTGAGCCTTTCACTTGAAGCTCATCGGGACACACTGTGTTGATATTCGCTGGACAGCTCGAGGTTTTGCAATCACCACTCCCACCTTGTGGAGTTACGGACATCGGCACGTTGAACCCGTCGACGTTGCTCACATCATAGAAATCTTGTCCTCCATTTGAAGCTACTGTAATTTCAACCAAAGTTGCTGGTGGAACTGCGCCAGCACCGTTGCACTCAACTTGACCAGATGCGCAATCGGCCGTGGCGCAGCTAAACTTTCCGTTGTTGTTTGAGCATCCGGTACGGGCCCAAAACCGACCTGACCATGGAGAAGGAAGGTCCACCGAGTTGGTTCCTTGAGGATCCAATACAAAACCAGTTGTTGAAAGTTGAGGCTTTTGGTCTCCAGTTAGTGTTCCTGGCCATACAGTGTATCCACATTTGTTTGTGAATGTCACTTTGGCTCCTCCAACCACTGTATACAAAATCACACACATATTATAAAAAAAATGAACATAACAACTATTTTGCAAAAATTATTCATCATTAAAACTTATAGAAATGATATCTATACCATAGAAGAAGAATGCAAAGCTAAGGCAGAGAGCAACACGAGTAATTGCCATTTTGATATTTGATGAGAATTGCACTCTCCTTCTTCCCATTATATAGGCTTAGAGGTTTGAATCTTCAACGATTAATATTTAGTTTAGTCAACAAAAAAAATAATGGCAGTATTGTTTATTTGGAACGTAAGCAACAACTCTACGGAAGCTATATTTGGCTAGAAAAGTCTCAAACCTTAATAGATATATATTTCCGCGTACGATTATTATCGTTCTAGAAAATTATTAGAATGAAAGAATTTATTTATTTATTTTTCTCTTTGAAATTGATAGGATTTATCTAAGAGTTCAATTGATATGAAAAGATAACTGTGAAGGTTCTTCTTACTGTCGTAGAATGCATATGGTGGTGGTTGTAAACAGTCGTTGTTAATTGCACCTGGAAGTATTTTCTCGGCAATAATAACTGTTGGGAGAGCTATATTGACAACGTTTCATACGGCAATTATCACTACTACAAATAATGATTTTTACGAGGAAACTTACTCCTAGAACAATGAAAAAACTAGAGTATATTTTTTTTTTTGTAAGCAAGATGGAATTAATAGGAGAACTAAGGGTTCTCAAACCTGTTTACACGGAAGGCGGATACAAAAGGCAAAAAACCGCCGAAAGGAAATTACAAACCAAATATAATTATGAGAGGAAATACAAAGGATCTTTTGTAAACTCATAAAAGCTATATATTGGGTGCGTAATTTCTCCAAAAAACGACCACTTCCATAATAAAGACTTAATCTTCCAAACCGTATTATCGACATCCCACCCTTCATTTCGGAAGCAAAAACCGTTCCTAGATAACCATAATATCCACAAAATAGCTAACCAAATAATACCACATCTACCCTCTTTAACTTTGTTCTTTTTACAAAAGAGGTACCAAGCCATGAAACTTTGTAAACAATCTTCTTCCACACCGGACTCCGGCTTACCAACCCAAACTTCTATCTCCCTCCAAACCCCTCTAATCTTGTCGCACTTGAAAAAAGAATGGACACAATTCTCCGGATTAATACCACAAAAAACACACTTGGAATTCTCTATCGACAAAGCAATGCCTCTATCCAACAATAAATCCTTTGTTGGAAGCCTATTTAAGAAAAGCCTCCAACCGAACACCTTAATCTTGTATGACACATGAACCTTCCAAATCAAATCCTTAGCTTCGTCAAATCTATTCGGGGGGCCCAACGGATAATTATACCCGGCAATAAAATCGTAACAAGAGGCTACGGAAAACGAAATTCCCCCCGAACCGCACCACTCCACCTTGTCTCTCCCTCCCGTGGAGACCTCACGGCCCAACAACAACGCATTGAGCGCCACTAGCTCCGCCACCACCGAATCCTCGAAGATAACACCCGACTCAACACCAAAACACCCCCACTTCCAATCACCTTCCACCCAACCTCCCATACTAGCAACCGCCACCCTTCTCATTCTAGAAACCATATACAACTTCGGAAAGAGATCCTTCAAAATAAAATTGTCCACCCAACGAGACTCCCAAAACGGAGTGATAAATCCATTTCCAATCACCAACCTACAATTCGACACTATCGGATATTCCACCGTCACCTTACCGATAGAAATCAAGTCCTTCCACCACACCGAAGAAGAAAAAGAAGGAGAATGAGAATTTGAATTAAAAGAAGAAGACATACCTCCGCAAAAGGAATTCATGACTACATCACCGTACCGAGCTTTAAGCAATTTATACCAAGGTGCCTCTCCACCTTCTAAAATTCTCCACCTCCATTTATTGAGGAGAGCAAGGTTAAAAGCACTCACGTCTTTAATGCCAAGACCGCCTTTGGATAACGGAAGACAAACGTTCTTCCAACTCACCCAATGGATCTTCCTTCTCTCTACCATTCCCCCACCCCATAAGAAATTGTTTTGAATTCTCTCCACCTCTTTTACCACCGAAGACGGCATCTTGAAGAACGACATAGTAAAAATGGAAAGCGAACTAAGAACCGATTAACTAAAGTGACTCTTCCACCTAGGCTTAAGAAACGGTTTTTCCAACCCGCTAGCCTCCTCCGAATCTTAGTCACAAGATGCAACCAAGCCTCCTTTTTCCTCGGATTGCATCCCACCTTAATACCGAGAAAGGTGAACACACTCCCTTCCACTTTGCAAGACAAAACGTATGAAGCGGCCTCCAAAAAATTATTGCTAACATTTATACCGATTAACTTACTTTTGTGATAGTTAATACCAAGGCCCGAAACCAATTCAAACGCCCTAAGCACCGCTTTGATCGCCCACACGTGCCTCCAAGAACTTTCCCCCACCAAAAGAGTATCGTCCGCAAATTGTAAAATATCTATTAGACAACCACCTTTAATATCGATGCCTTTGAATTCCCCAATTTCTCCCCCTTTCTTAACAAGACCCGCTAACCCCTCCGCCACCAACACAAAGAGGAACGGCGATAACGGATCACCTTGCCTCAAACCCTTCCCCACCACAAAGTCCTTGGTCGGGCTTCCGTTCACCAAAACGGACATAAAACTACGGAAAATCAACAACTCCATCCAAGACATCCACTTTCCTCCAAAACCCATCCTATCCAACATATATCTTAGGAAATTCCAAGAAACTCTATCGTAAGCCTTTTCAAAATCAACTTTAAATAACAAACAACCTTTACCTTCTTGCTTCATATAATCCACCACTTCATTTGCAACCAACACCCCATCTAGAAGTTGTCTTCCCGGGACGAAAGCACTTTGGCAAGGCGATATGATCGAGTTCAAAACTTTTTTCAATCTCCCCGCCAAAAGTTTAGAAAAAGCCTTATACACACAACCCACCAAACATATGGGCCTATAGTCATCCAACCCCACCGGGTTGGAAGATTTGGGAACCAAAGTCAAGAAAGAAGAAACAATGGCCTTAGATAAAGTTCCTCCCCCATAAAAATGAATGAAACAACGCGTAAAATCCTCTTTTAACAAGAAACAACACCTCTTAATGAACATGAAAGTGTATCCATCGGGGCCCGGGCTTTTATCACTCCCACATCCCCATATAGCTTCCTTGATTTCATCTTCTTCAAACGGTCTTTCAAGAAAAACACGATCACCATCGCTTAACCTCTTAAAAGGAATACCATCTAAGTTCAAACTATCTTCCTCCCTCTCAACAAATTTGGAAGCAAAATGAGACCGGACCGCCTCCTTCACTTCCTCCACCTTCTCAACTAAACCTCCGGGACACATAATAGGGCCAATATGATTAAGTCTTCTCTTCTCTCTCACCACATTATGAAAGAAACTCGAATTAGAATCCCCCTCATTTAGCCATTTAATCCTAGATTTTTGGAAGAGCATGTTCTCCTTAATCCTAAGATTCAACCACATCCTCCTATTCGCCTCCCTCCTACCATTCAAAGAATCAAGGAAATCCTCTTCACCCACTTCCTCCAATAACTCATCGCACTTATTAATCTCCTTTATGCTTTCCTCCACCTCCAAGTCAATCTTACCAAAAATCGTCTTATTCCACCATCTAAGTCTCTCTTTTAATCTTTTCAATTTTTCACAAAGCACAAAATCGGCTCTACCCACCACTTCCATCTCCTTCCACTCCGATTCGACAAAAGGAATAAAAGAGGGAAGGGAAAACCATTCATTGTTGAACTTGAAAGGTTTGGGTCCCCAACTAGAGTCATCCTTCACCAACCAAATCGGGCAATGATCCGAAACATCTCTTAAACCAACAAATTGACCAACCAAGCCCCACCTCTTAACCACTTCATTAGACACCAAAAAACGATCTATTCTACTCATCGATCTCCCACATCCACTATACCAAGAAAACTTCTTACCTTTATTAGGGATATCCACCAAATCAACATCATCAATGAACTTTCCGAAAAGCTCCGCCCCACTAGATAACTCACCGTCCCTTCTACCTCTTCTCTCCGACGCATTTTTAACGGAATTAAAATCCCCTCCTATAATCCATTCACCATCATGATAAGTATTCCTCAACCTCAAGATATTAGCCCACAACTCTTTCTTTTTAGCAAGGAAACACGAAGAATACACATTAAGAACATAATATATGTCACCATTCCAAACAACTTTGATTCCCAAAAAACCTTCCCCTTTGAAACTAAGCAAAACCTCCACCACACCTTTCTTCCAAAGGGAAATCATGCCGCCTGACATACCGACCGAATTAGAAAAGGAAAAATCAATGTCCGAATTACTCCAAAGACTCTTGGCTAATCCCTCCGTACAATTAGTAAACTTAGTTTCTTGAAGTAAAAAAATGTCGGCCTCGCCTTTTTTGATAATATTACTAATCCTCCTTCTTTTAAGAGCATTACCTCCCCCTCTAATGTTAAAGGATCCAACAATCATTTCAACTTGTTCAAATTCTCCTTCTTTGACACTATCCTCTCTATCTCCACACTTTTTAACTCGTTCAACTTCGTCGCAAAATGCTCCCTTCCTTTTGGATCACCCACCCCTAAAGCCTCAATAGCCAACCTCAATTTAGCACCTTCCCCAATATTCACATGCTCCCATTGTTTAGCATTATTGACCGAAATCACACCACTATCCGGATTGTTTCCATGGAGCACCATAACATTCCCCCCTGAAGAAACACCTCTCCTCAGACTAGCTTCCCCCCCCCTTCAACTTCTCACAAACACCCCCCACCGAATCCGAACCCCCCTTACTGCCGGCTCTCGAAGCTTTTCTAATTCTGCCTTTCCTGCTCAAACCCTTCATCCTCCTCATTAATTTATTGTTAGGACAACCCCCTAACTCAGCAAGATTCTTGAATTTTACTCGTTTTGCTCCCACTACCTTATTACAATCCATAGAACATGGCACCTCCGATGTCATCGCCTCCCCCGACCCTAAACAACCATCATCACCACTGATTACAGAAACCACCTCCTTTCCCCTATCACCAACTGATAATAACGCTCTATCGAAAGAGCCACCCAAACCAACCCTTGCGTTTCCTATGCCCACCGCTGACTCAGAAGAGGAATGGGCAGCGTGAACCTCCTGATGCAACCCCAGCTGAACCGAAGGAGCAGAAACAGGGTAGAGAACAGGCCCAGCAGAATTCTTAGGTTCAGACTTGAATTCCTCAATGGAATCCCTAGAACCAAGACTACTGCCTGAATGCAAAGCCGGAATACCACCCCAAGAATCGAAATCCTCAGAGTCAATAGAATCAGAAGAAGAAGATACATCTAACGGGCTGGAATCATGAGGCAGAATACCCATGTAAAACGAGTCCTCAACAAGAGCCAAGTTGAAAGTTTTGCCATCAAGAAGCAGAACAACAGACTTGGGAATAGAAAGATTAAAATTAACACACACCTGAATTCTAGCTGCAGCCATGTTTCTCCCAGTAGCTGTCGCCTCGTCCACACTGATAAACGACCCAAAACGGTTAGCAATCGACGAGAACACCTCCGAATTCCATCCTTGGCAAGGAATCCCGAACACCCGAACCCACACAGCTCTAGACACGTCCACGACATCTTCACTCCACTTCGATAACCCTACAAACCATTCCTTCCACCACCCTTCCTCCTCACCCATGAATTCAGCCATAGCACCCCTTTCTCCTTCTTCCACTAAACAAAGTTTCGCTCCCAATGATGAGACCTTGATGCCGTAAAAACCCGCCTTCTCGACACTCTTCTGAATACCAAGCCCAGAACCTGGGTACCTCAACTCACCAATCCAAGCCTTAGAAAATCTGGCTTTGGATTCCACTTGAGAACTACAAACCACCGAGTCCAATTGAACGGCGGAAGCCTCCCTGCTAGCGGACCTGTTCACCACCTCCGCAAAAGATCTCCCGTTAACTCTAACCCCATCCCCGAACCTGGAACCCCCAACGCCTCCCGGACCGCTAACAGGAATAGATTTGTGTGAACTAAACCGCTGAACAGACTTCGCCCCCCCAACATCACTTCTCTCAAATCTTGGTAAGTTTGCGTGGATCTTCTTTCCCTCAAAAGATAAGTTATCAAGCTTCACCCCCAAACCCCTCGCGTCAACGACCTCCGAAAACCTAGCAAACCCAAAGCGTTTACCCAACTTATTCCTCCTTGGCGCAATCGCGACCTCCACAGCGTTTCCTATGCAACCGAACAGAACGAAGAGATCTTCCGCCTTGCAGCTTTCCGGAAACTCTGAAATATAGAAAGAAACGACCTCATCGGTTTTCTTGCCCCTTGCCGGAAACACTTCCCAGTGGGGGACCCAGTTCCGGAAGTGGCGACGGCCAGCCTTGAACCACCCTTCCTCTTGGTGGAAACCACCACCCTCCATTGAGGACACCAGGAACCACGAAGAGAGAAGACGGGGAAGATGAACCGGGATTTGGTTCACAGTGTAACAGGCTTGTCTGTTTTAAAAACTAGAGTATATGTTTTAGGAGTATATGTTTTAGGAGTGTTCATGTTTTATTAATTTTTTAAAAAAAAATAATTTTAATCCTCGAATATTTTATAAAATTGAAGTAAGGTAGCAATAAAGGATCTCGCTTCGACACTCCATTGCTACATTTTATATATTTTTTCAATTGTTTAATAGATATTTCTTACTTGACGCCTTTTAAATGAAGTTTTTTTTAGGGTTAAATACGTTTTTAGTCCCTATAAATATGCGACCCTGTATTTTTAATCCCTATAAAATTTTCCTTCAATGAATGATCCTTATAAAATTATTATGCACCTAGTTTCAGTCCCTACTGTCAAATTAATGTGTATTTTAGAATGATTATTTTGCAGACATGTTCATAATGTTTTAAAAAGTTCCTGAAAAAAAAGAAACTCAAAATTCAATTTCTAAGTTGAGATTTTCATTACTTTTCTCATTATTTTTTGAAATTTAAAAAATTCATATTTAATTTTTCTCTTTTTAAAAAATTCTAAAAGTTGGTAAATAAATATTTTACAGTATTCTAAACATATATAAAAAAATTATTCAAAAATTTAAAAATTAAAGGATAATTAAACAGTTTATAAAATTTTAGAAAATAACAGACACTGAAATTGCATGCATAAAAATTTTAAAAGGACCATTTATTGAAGGAAAATTTTATAGGGACTATAAATGCAGGATCGCATATTTAAAAGGACTAAAAACGTATTTAACGCTTTTTTTATTGTTTTTTTATTTGTTTCAACGGAGAGGTAAAATGTTTTGCATAACAATTTCATAATACTAATTTTAAAATTTTATTTTAATACTTTATTTGATATACATTAACCTCCGATTTTATTAAATAACCGACGTGGTAAATCTTTTAAATAAATTCCATAATATGACGCTATGAAGTATTTTTTATATTTCATATTTTTAATGATGTGTTTTTGTGTAAATCCAACATGACACTTATTTTGCATGAAATAATTTAAAATATTATCTAGTTTTTAACTTTTCATTTACCTATCCACACTCAAACGTTCGTCATTTCCTGTTTGATTCATCTTTATAGTCATGGTCGATTCGACTAGCACCTCTTATACAACATCTGCTGCAAATTCTAATAATACACGTAAAATAAAAACCAGAACTGCCACGATGTATACAAAGGTGAAAAAAGCCAACGAAACCGGTATTCGATACTCTGTTAGAGTTGATACCTAAACCGACAGGGCTTTTGGTGAACATGGTGATGATTTTTTGGGTTACATTGCTTTTCAAGGTAAAACGAGTATTTTGATAGATAGTTGGCATGCTATTGATGAAGAATTGAAAGACTACATATGGACCGATATTACGGTTTTTATTTTTTTATTCTATCATTTGTTTTACAAGTATATTTTTTATGCAATACTAATAACATATCTATTGTGTAAACATAAGATGTGTTCATTGTTACTCCAAATAATAAGTACGTGAAAAAGAAAATGCTTGCTTATTATGGTGAGCGTTGGAGGGGGTTCAAGACACAACTCACCCATGATTATATTAAAAATGGAGCAAATAAAGAACAAACTCCATACGAGATATATTCATTTATTGATAAAGCTACTTGGGAGGAATTTGTAGAGTCTTGCAACCCTCCCAAGTTCTCAGAAAAGAGCCAAAAAGGAAAGAAATATTGAGCTAGAAATATCTATCCACATAGGTTATCTCGTGGAGGATATCAAAGACTTGAAAAAATTTTGATTAAGGAAAAAAGAAAACAAATGGAGGAAGAGCTAGAAGGTTATACAAGTCTTGATTGCACTCCATCTCCACCATCACGACCGAGAAATGAAAGAGGGCACGCTAAAGAAAAGATGGCGAGTACATATCAGATGCTACGCGCGAAGTGGCTCAAAGGATTGTAAGTAGATACTTTTTTCAACAATATTTATTTTAGTTAAATCAATTTGGTAAAGATAAAATTTCACGTGTTGTAGGATGATCTTGTTGAACAAACCAAGGTCGGCCTCTTCACTTCACAAGGTCGCCATGATATATTGGTAGAAGCGATTAGAACAGAGGAGCATCATGGGCGTGTATGTGATCTTAGTAGAGGCGTTGGCTTCAAGTTACATTTTGGACGCTCTCAACCATCTAGATAGGAAATTAGTAAGAGGGAGGTTGAAGATATTGTTGCTGTTGAGTTAGGGAAATAATGGGAGAAGTGGAAGGAGGAATAAGATAGGTACTTGAAGGAGGATATGGAGAGGTTATTGTAGACGGCGCATGAGAAGTTCTTGGAGGAGGAGAGGAAGAAGTTTTTGCAAACGCTGCAGGAGAAGTTCTTGGAGGAGGAGAGGGAGAAGTTGTTGCAAACGGTGCGGGAGAGTGTCCTGAAGGAGCAAGAGGAGCGAGAGAGGATGAATGGAGAGAAGATATCTGAGAAGTGTACCCGCGATGTTCTTTAGGTATAAGCTGTATGTTGTTGTTATTATTGTCTGCACATTTCAATTTTGGATTGTATTTATGTTGTCTTTATGATGCAGAAATTGAGTTTGTTGGGTATATTTATCCACACAAATTCAAATCAGTTGGAAATTCGAGAGAATGTGGTTGAGAAAGTTACAGGTGTACAAGCGCGCCACGTAGTTTTTTTGCTAACCAGGGAAGTGTTGAACCCTCACCATCAAATCAAAATAGCCTTCAAAGACTAGAGATGATAATGGCAATTATTAATGAAGATTAAATCTTGAGTATTCAATTAAGTCATGATCCAGAGTAGTTATAATTGTGGTACTCGTAAGTATAATTTTTATGTTGGGGGGGTGAGTGGCTAGACAGTTTCAAATTATAACTGTGGTACTCGTAAGTATAATTTTTATGTTGATTTCTATTTAATATTCATAGTTTCTTGTAATTTACCATAAAAAAATTTCCTTGCAGGCACATCCATGAGTTATGTTCTGAAAGGAAACTTTAAAAAAATTATTGTATCTTGGATGCTGTGAAGATTGCTCTTACTCGCGATTCGTCAGGACACGAAATAAAGAAATTACTTACAAGACAAGTTGATGGAGAAAGAGAACACCAAAGATTGTTATTTGGCCCCGTTTATCCGCGAGTACGTATATATTAATTTTGGTTTTCATTTATAAATCAATTTTATCCATATTATTAATTATTCTGATTGTTTATCCAAGCGACATTGGCAACCACTAGTCACACGTCCCAAGAAAAATACTATAGTTGTGTTTTATTCGTTGCACTCTAGACTTCCCGAAGTTGTGATTAACGCTTTGAATGGCTAAGTGGTATTATTTTCCATACTCATACTTAAATTTAAAATTGAATAGTTTTTATTCATGTATAATTTTAACCGACATGTGTAGAGCAATGGAGAAATTTAATGCGTGCAAAAAGAATCTTATTGGTAAAAAATCCACGCTATGTTCAACCAAAAGTAAGAATATTACTTGTGGTTTTTGACATTATATTATTTCTGTGTATTAGTGTGACATAAATAAATCAAAATTATTTGTAGTGGGGAACACAACCCGACAGCTATTCTTGTGGATACTATGTTATGAGATATATGCTCCATATTATCTCTGGATGCATTACAAATGGATGGATGAAGAATAAGGTATTAGCTTAATTCATATATACACACATATGTAAACTTATAAGTTAATATTGACGTGCAAATATGTAAATGTCAAATGTGTGTATTCTGTCTTGATGATGGTAACATGTAAATTTGTACATGTTGTTTAAAATGATATGTTATATTCCAATTTTGTTACATATTTTATAGTTTTTGTGTATAAAATGATACATGCATGTTAATAGTTTTACAATGATATGATACAGTGCAATGAAAGTGATTCAGACAAAAAAATACATGCTAGTAAAATTGGTACAATTACATCGAAAAAAGATATTAAACCCCTTGGTTATCACATAAAACCGAGGTAAATGAATAACTTATTGCCTCGGATTTTAAATAAAAATGAAACCTATATGACGTGCGCAACAAAATTTAGAAAATAAAATATGCAGTTCATTAGAATCGAACCCATGACCTTTCAACACTTTAACCTCAGTGTTTAAAACACCAAGGTGTTAAGTGCTATCTTTTCATGTCGCCCTTTGTTATCTCGCCTGTATAGCCGAGGTTAAACGCATTTCACGTTGTAGTAGTGTATTTGTTTAACAAAGGTTTCAACCGCCACCTATAAGTAATAGATAATTTGAATAATTATCATGAAGAAGAGGTTCTAACCACCTCTTATAGTATTAGATTATTAAAGTATTCAGATTTTAGCGGCGTTTGAAAACGCTGAGAAAAATTTAAGATTTATATAAATGATTTAAATTATGTCCAATTTTGATTCAACCATAAGCTTTATAAACTTTTTTTTTTGGAATTTATGTCCAATTTTGTTTCTCTTGAATTCTTTCTAATAATCATTTTCAATTTTGTTTTTCTACTTCAAATCACTCATATTTAAATTACAAAATTATCATTAAAATTTAAATTAAAATATAAAATAAAACATTTAATTGGTATTGTTGAAGAGCAATATGCCATATTTGAGAAGCCGGACACAGGCATGACGAACTATTTTAAGCCTCTTTTATACATGCGAAAGTGGACAACATTGGAGTCAACAAAGTGTTTATTGACAGAGGAGCAGCAGTAAATTTGATGATTCATTCCTTATTAAAAAGAATAGGGAAATATGACACAGATCTGCGCCCACACAATATGATGTTGTTTAATTATGAAGGAAAGACAAGTCATATCCTAGGTGTTATCCAAATTTATCATTCAGTTGGCACACTAACAAGGCCTACACTCTTTATTGTAATATCATCCAAGGCAAATTATAACATGTTACTAAGACAAGAGTGGATTCATTGATTTGGAACGGTTCCCTTGTAACAGTCCGATTTTATTACTATTTTTATTAATTATATTAGTAATTATATTATTGGTATTTTTAATAATTATTTATTTATCTAGTTATTATGTGATATAATAATTATTTGAATATTTAATTATATGTGTTACGTGCTAATTTGATTTATTGGACTATTAGTGAATATTAGGAGATAAGTTGTTGGGCCTAATTAGTAATAAGTATTGGGTAATAATTGGGTTAAGCCCAAATTATAGGGGAAGATAGTGAGAGAGTTAGGTCATTTGTCATAATTTTGAAAAAGAGAGAAAAATAGAAAGAAGAGGAGAGAAAGAAGAGAAGACCAAAGAGGAGAGGATTGGTAGATTTCATCAACAGGGTGATTAAGAGCTAGAGGCAAGGGTTTGAATCCAAGTTCTTGTAGAATCTATGATTGGGTAAATGTTGTTTGTGTATGTGAATCTCTTCATCTCTCAATTTCATAGTTTTGGAAATGTTAGGGTTTATGTAACTTTTTCTCATTTTGTGAATCTCTTGTTGTTATGTGATGATAAATGATGTTATTGTTGCATGAATTGTGTGTTTAATGAGTTGATTTGATGATTCTAAATGCTTATGTTCGTTTGGGTTGGATTGGGTATGGTTGGAAATGTGTTTTGCTGTCAAAACTATTAATTTTAATGCTACTGTTACGTGGGAATCGATTCCCGGATGTGCCAACCCGGTTTCCCATAGTAAAAACCAGAAACGAGCTTTTTATGAAGTCAAAACCCAGTTCCCACATGGGGAGGAACCGAGTTCCACTGTGCATTTTGGATAAATGTTTGTAACTTAGAATTAACATAACTTTTGATCCGTAACTCCTTTTTTGGTGCCGTTTGAAGCATACTGAAGCTTAAATAATTGTCTATATGATAGAGTAGAATTGGTTGGCAATTGTTTAATTTAATTATGATGTTAATTGATAATAACATGTAATTATATGTGTATGTTATGGATGAATTGTGCATGATCAATGTTCATGGATGCATTATGTGATATGATAACTGTTAATTATGTGATTGATTGATAAATGCTAATTGATGCTAGAGATTGAGTTGAATGTCATGTTGTGTAATGTTGTGCAAAGTTGTAAAGATGTGATTGTGTAGTTTAAGAGATAGAGAGACCGTCTTAAATGCATGAGTCTTATTTGGTTGCACACGTACACAAGCATGAGTCTTTGAAAGTGGCAATGTTGGGTAATCTCGAGAGGATTATTTACTTGTCCCAAATCTAAAGCCGAATGGGATTTGAAAGCTTAACGCCGAATGGAGCTTTGAGATGGTTATCTTGTCCGTAGAGAGCTACAATCGGTTTACCATAATGATAAAAAGAAGGGATCCATATTTCATGTTGCATAGAGTCACACTTGAGTCGCACGTGTTGGTGTGAATGTGTTGTGTGATTATGTTATGTGTGTATGAGATGTGATAAGTGAATTTGGTGATTCATTTTATATGAATGATTGTTGTGTTATGATTGTGATATATGTGATTGAAACATATGTGATGTAGATGTGAAATTATATGTACTTAGAATCTATATGTTGGTGAAATATAATTATGTACATTGTTTAGTAATCATGTTTGATTATGTGGAATTGAATGAGCTATATTGTATAACATGAATATGTGAATCTTGATTAATTGCATATGATGCATGTTATGGGAATAGTGATGAATTGTGAAATGTATGCTTGTCGTGTTGCATTTCCCATTATTATATTTTCTATTTAGAATTTGAATTTTCAACCTTCATTTTGAATGTTATCCTTTGTTGGTAACGTGCAGGTTTCATGGATAGCGATGCTTCGAAGGAGGCTTAGCTTAGAGATTTAGATCTCTTGTAAGGTGTCGTGACTAAGTAGTCACTTGTGCTCTGGTCATATGTAACACATGGGATTTGGGTTTATAGTTTATAACTCGTTGTTATGAGATAATTGTTTACTCATATTGTATTTAGTATTTGAATACGTTATTTTGTTGATGAATGGCCTTGAGCTGAAATATTGAGATATGATGGATGATGTATGGGAATCATCCGATTTTACCATTTATTTGATGAGATGATTATTCCGCTGTGTTTTTGCATGTTGCT
The DNA here is from genome assembly GCF_029867415.1 of Vicia villosa. Taxonomy (NCBI): domain Eukaryota; kingdom Viridiplantae; phylum Streptophyta; class Magnoliopsida; order Fabales; family Fabaceae; genus Vicia; species Vicia villosa. The sequence continues at coordinate 170,887,337 of NC_081180.1, forward strand.
TTAAATCCCGTGTTATTCGGAAATGACCATTGCATGTTGTTTTATTTTGAATTATGTGTAACGCCCTCGTGAGATGCATGCTTCTTTACTCTGATTTATGCGAATGTATGCCTTGTTTGTTTAGTATAGAAATGGGGGTGTTACATAGTGGTATCAGAGCACAGTCGATCAGTTGGCCATGTCACTTATGTTTTCCTATCCCTTTTGTATTGGATTTGTGTATCTGACACAATCAATACTGTTTATCTGTCGTTGTTGGATGTCTTAAAGACAATGTTTGCAGGAATGAATGGTGACGTTAATGTCGAGGCATTGACGAGGTGGGCTGGTGCGAATTGACAAGCACCGCAAGAGAATGCTGGTAATGGAGGAAAGGTTGAGTTCTGTGCTTTTAGAGAGTTTCGAAGGTACAATCCACTGATCTTTGAAGGAGAGTATGGACCAGACAAAGCACACGCATGGATGAAATAAATTGAGAAGATTTTCCAAATCATGATTTGTACGGATGTACAGAAGGTGCAGTTGGGTACTCACATGCTGACGAAAGGAGCTGACGATTGGTGGAGTAATACTGTGCGGAGATTTGAAAGAGAAGGTATTGAAGTCACTTGGACTCTTTTTCGTGATGCATTTTCGGAAAACTATTTTCCAGAAGATGTGCGTGGGAAGAAAGAAGTGGAGTTTCTAAAGTTGAAACGAGGAAGAGGACAATCCAGTAAGGAGATCGTATGATATTAAGAGGAAACAATCTGGTTTTGGCAAGAAGCTAAGTGGGGGAGGGACTCCTACTCCACTTAAGTGTTTCAGATGTGGTGTTGAAGTTCATCGTGCTGCTGTCATACCCCAAAATTTGCCCACTATATTTCAAGCTTTGATTCACAAAACAACTCAAGTGGTCAACAGTCAACTAATTTGACCTAAAAGTCAACTGTGGTGAAAGTACAGTCAAAATTCCTGATTTTTGGTCAACCTCCTTATTTTGAAGTATCATTCATTATTTGATCAAGGGTTGATCATGATTCATCAAGGAAAGCTCAGGAATCAACAAAAGTCAAAGTTTATAAATTAGGGTTTTTAACTTAAAAGTCAACTGAACTTTGACTGATCATATCTTTCACATGGAACATCAGAAATTTCCCATCCAAAGCTCATTTTGAAGGAAATTAAACTCTTTACAACTTTGTCTCTCTAAAGCCAAGTCAAAAACTGCCTCATTTGGGAGATATAATCCAAAACATTACAGATCCTTCTAGAAGATCGCAAAAAGCTATTTTTTGTCAGGAGTTATATCATCAAAATAAAATCTCCAAATGGGAAAAGTGTTCCAAACTGGCTTGTAAAGGACATCTTGGGCTTTCCAAAAAGTCTTAGAACATCTCCATATGATAAAAATTGAATGAGTTATGGCTTGCACATGTTGGGTGATTTTGAGAAAATACACTCAATGCAAAATGAAGAATTTTGGGTTTTTGACTCAATGGGCTTAAGATATGGATTCCCAACGTGACCATGGCCCATATGATGACTCTTAAACCTTTTATTTTATTTTTATGATATTTATTTTTATTTATTTGAATATTTATTTCATTTAAACATTAATAAATCACATAAAATATGAAATAAATAGATTCAAATCAAAGATTAATTTTTCCAATCAGATTCAATCATCATTTAAGCCATAAATGTGAATGAATTTCATGCTCCTCAAGTTTGCAAAGATTGAGATCATATTTGTCCAAATTTAGAAAGATTTAATGCATATTTTCAATCAAATTCCATTCACTCCAAATATATAATTTCTTGCCAAAACAATTGACCTAATTTTTGCCTCTTATATATGCCTAACAAGGTCAGCTACAAAGAGGACGGAAAACAGAGAGGGAGAGGCTAGGGTTCTAAAGTTCAAAATATCAAAGAATGGTGTAAATTTCGTATGCCGCCTTCAAACAATTTCAATGGTTCTGATCCATCCTATTACATCCCTAAGGTGATGAAGGGTAAGCCTGTATCCATGGTTAAGTCAAAAAGCATCTAAAAAACGATACTACATTTTTCATGTTTTCACATGTTTCTTGAATTTCGTATGTTGCATATTACTATGTTTTAACGTGATTGGATGTTTGTTTTGAGTTTATGAGATGTTTTAGTGAAGAACAGAGCCAACACTCATGAATTTGGACGGCTAAATCGCAAGCTGCCATGGTTAGGGCTTTGAAGGTCCCTCCGTCGTATTCCATGTTACGAGCAGTTTCAGGCCAAACAGCCACCACCAATGGACTCAGAGCACCTTAATTAGGGGATCTGGGTACTCTTTGATGTTGTTTAACGTGTACTTTTTGAGCTTGAATTTTGTATAGGAATGGCCATGGATATTCGCAAGAGATGTCGCAGCAATTTCTGAAGAAGAATTCGCAGCAAATCTGAGTGGAAGGAAGAAGAAGATGCACAGTGCCATTGGACTTGTTGACCCACGCTTTATTGGTTAGCCAAAAGGTCACACTCCTCTCTCCATCTCTTATTGGACAGTCAACCGACGCAGAATTCTTCTCTCTGCCTGATTGGTCACAACGCGTCCATGTGGGGCCCAAGTTGGTTCTCGTTTGACTTTTCCATTTAGATTTTGTTTTTTATATATTAATTTTCTTTGGTAATAATATAGCGACTAACTATACGCAGCTTAACTGGTAGAGAAGAAACAATATTATCCTTAAAACCTGGGTTCGATCCCAAGGTTACACAGTATTATTTTTTCAGTTGATTTGATTTCAGATCCCATGCGCCTCATGAACCAGCACGCTCCATACACCTTCACACCTCGCTCGTTGGATCGCTACGAGCTCAAATCCAAGCGCCTAGGAAAGGATGCCCACGGTGAACCCTCAAGGCCTAGCCACACTGGATTGCTGTGTCAGGTTTTCTTAATTATTTTCTTTAACTTTAATTTTAATTGTTTCTTTATTGTTATTTTCTTAGTAGAAATCTTTTTCAAATTAATTCTTTTTTATAAAAAAAAAACTCTTTTGATTAATATAATAATTTTTTTTATAATTAATTAATAGTCTTAGTTAGTAATTTTAATTAGATATTAATTTTAGAATAATTAGAAAATTTTAATTAACTTAGAATAATTAGACATAAATTCAATTAATCAAGTTTTGTTTTATTTTGGTACATAGTTAATTTTAGTTAAATAATTAATCAACTAGAATCAATTTTGATTTAATAATTACTTAGTAGTTATAAAGTTCTAAACACTAATTTTTCTCATACCTTAATTTCAATCTAATTTCTCGCGATCTTCTTTCTCATCTCCACTCTATGATTGTCGCATGCGTGTTTTAATTTTTAATCTCTGTCATTTAAATTCTGCCTTTATTTAATTTTTACCTTTTATTTATTTATACTATCTATTTATTTATTTATTTTCTGTCATTTAAATTCTAGAAGGTGTATAGGTTGCTCATTCAATTTTTAATGTAATAGTAATTAGGGCCTTTATACTTTCCGCATTTTACTTTCCGCATCCATAAACTGTTTAAATTTTTGTATACTATTAACTGCGTGGTTATTAAAATAGAAAGTGCAAGATAATTAATTGAACGTAGCTCACTAATTCAAGATAAAATTATCTAAATATTAATCACTTGATTGTGCACCCACACACCTTTAGGGTAATCCTTCTTGTTGCCTTGTTGCCTGTTTCCTTTATTTGTGAAAAATAGTCAAGTCCCTTGATTCCGAGGATACCTAAAGCAAATGTTGCCTTTAAAGTTATTGAAATCATCATGATCTTCGATGACCCTTCCCTAAAGACTACCTACCTCTACATGGTAGGGACAGTTTTATGGCGAACGATGATCTTCGATGACCCTTCTAACATCCAATGAAAGGACTTCCTACCCTCCTATGGTATGGATAGCCCTTTCAAACTGAAAAGCTAAAAGAACAATTTTTCTAACTTAGGGTAGGTGCTATTAAATGCTTACTCATCATTCAATTTCAAATACTTTTTTTCCCATTCATTTTCAAATACTTTCAAAAACAAGGCTACGCTTATTTACAAGCTAAAGTCCTTAACAAAGTTTTACTATTCACACACTACACATCAAATATTTTGAAAACACACAAGTGAGCTAAGCAATTAAGAGCCCATGGATAACCATGGATACAAAGGGTGCTTATACCTTCCCTTTGTAAAACTTACCCCCCGAACTCAAAGTCTTTTAAAAGGTCTTTTTAGCCTTTCTATATATTGGATAAAATAAAAGTCGGTGGCAACTCTTGCTATCCGCAACATTTCAAAAAAGTCAGTTCTCCCACCGTGTTATAACTGCCGAGTGTAAGAAAGAGGTTGCTACTTGTTTCAAGTGTTGCAGGCCAGGCCACATAGCTGCTAATTGTAGAGCAGGTTCGATAGTGACTTGATACAACTGTGGAGAGAAAAGTCACATTAGTACCAAGTGTGACAAACCGAAGAAGGAACAAGCGAAGGGAAAAGTGTTTGCATTTTCTGGTGCGGAAGCCACTACCGATGATAGGCTAATCCAAGGTACGTGCTGTCATACCCTAATTTTTGACCCCCCTGAGATGTCATATCTTCAGGCTTTTCATCAAATCAAAACAAATACCCAAGAGCAATTACTTCTTCATCTGGCATTTAATCTAGGATGGTCAGAAGTAAAAGAACTCAGGCAACGGATCAATCAATAGAAGAATTAGTCTCTAACACAATCATAGGACTCAAAAGCTTCATTCTATCCACCTATGATTGATTAGATACCCATCACCTGGACTAAGGATTGCTTACCTCACCAATCTAGGGTTTTGAGCCCATCAAGGACTAAGATCAGGGATTACCTTTGGGAAACCCTAAAAAGGTCCAAGGCCTCTATCAAAGACTTCAATCATCTTCAAATGATCCATATAACAATATCCATTGGGCATTACACTCCAATTCAAGATCCACAGTCATCAATTTCACCTGGTCGACAATTAGGGTTTTTGACCTAATTCACCTGGATGGTTGACTTTTAATCAGGACATGGATCCAAAACTCAAGAAATGGTTCAAGGACTTCTATTACCTCAATATAATCCATTTACATCACTCATTTGAGGAGAAGATATTGATCCCACACAAAAGTCCAAAATCCCACTTTATCAGGAAAAAGTCAACTATATAAGATCACCTTTGACTTTTAAGATTTTTGGTCAAACCATGGCTTTTAAAGATCAATATCATCAATATATGGTTATCAAAGTCATTTGACCAAAGAAATTCAAGAGGATTCATCAAGGAGCAAAAAGTCGGGAATTAGGGTTTTTGAGGGCATTGTGGGAACTCAAAATTTCACCTACACAACTCAAAAAACTTCCAACATGAAAGTTGTAGATCTTGAAAAATAAAACAACATCTTAAAAGGCAACTTTTCTCAAGAAATCAATCATTTAAGAGATTTGGAATTTTCAAGCTTTAGGTTATAAAAACTTAGAAATTTTTCTAAGTGTTTTTAACCTAGTTTTCATCCAACTTTGGGCTCATTTTTCACAATTTTCCCAAATGATTATGAAGAAACCCCAAACTAATGATTTGAAGTAGATGTTTAGAGCTTTCCAAATTGTGCTCAACCTTCTCCAATTTCATTTTGAGCTAGGAGTTATGCTTGTTCAAAGTTGGCCTCATGAGGTGAAATTATAGGTCATGTACAATTTGGAACTTTACAATTTTGTGCAATTAGCTTCACTAAGTGATGCTACACGACCTCTAATACATCTCCAAGCATGCCATACATCAATTTTCATCATTGCATAAGGATTGAAGAAGATTCCCAAAAACAAAGGCATGTGATTATGTAATGATTACATTTGGGAATTTATGGCAAATTGATGAATCACCAAAGGAATCTTTTCCCAACCAATTGGAGCTCACTTCTGCATCAGAATTGTCCCCTAAGATCAAGCAAAACCGATGGCTAGGGAGTGGTATCAAAGAGCTCATCATTGCACTTGGGATATTCTTTGAATTCCTTCATGCTTAAGAAACCAAACTTCCTTCACTAAGCAAGCTCACGATGTCCAATTGCTCTGCACTCATTTGCCTATAAATACAAGTGCATACCTCAGTAATTAAACACACCAAAGCAACAGAATTCTTGCTTTCTCTCTTCTTTCTTCATACTTAAAGTTTTCAAAGGTTCTTTGGCAAGAAGACTCGGATTCTTCAAACCAAAGCTCTTCCTTTGGAATTAAGTATTCAAACACCTTAGGGGAGTCATTTAGAGGTGATCCAAACCTCTGAAACACTTCTGTACGTGGAGAATCATCATCTTCACCTCTCACTTGGAGTTGTTGCAGTTGGGGTCGAGCAAGAGGTTCTGGGCACTTTCAATCCAAGTTAAGCATCTCAACACCTTCCAGGAGGATCACTGAAGCTATCTAGATCGTTGCAACAACTCTGCAACACACTTTGATCAGAGCCAAATCTTCATTTTTCAGGTAAGTTTCAAAAGCCTCAAACTCTATGATTCACGCATGATAAATCTAAAATGAAGTTACCAGTTGGTTTCTGCACCTTCATAGATCATTAACCCTCAATCAATTGCATCAAATCATGCATATATAGTATTTCATGTTTAATTTCAGTTTTAGGGTTCTTAGTGTTCATGCTTGCGAATTTTATGTTACAATTAAAATTAATGAAATTCAAGGACACCATCATGATCCTCGTCCAAAAACGAGCAAAATCCATCTTTACATCTTTGAATTTAGTTGAGAATTGAGGGAGATAGGATTTCCAGAAATTGAAATCGTGAGGTTGAAGATGAAGTTGCTTTGCGCGCATTTTTTTGAATTCTCAGAAGCAAGTTTAAAATATAATTATATGGAAGTGTGTTTTGAACGACTAAATCGTTCATCTCACTTGGTTACATGCGCCTCTCACTTTCTCATGCCTTAGGTCTGGGGTTCGATCCCCCCCTCAGACCTTTTGTTTTTATTTTTCATTTTAACGCGCGTGTTTCACATATAATCAAATGGAATCCCTCTTTGGTCACACTGAGCGTGTAGCTCAGTTGGCTTTGTTTTGTGTGGTAACCATGGGAGCGTGGGTTCAAGCCTTGGTGGAGACAAATCCTTATTTTTTATCACTTTTCTCACCTATTTTCTTCACAACTTCTCATGATCATTTAACCTATCAAATTAAATCATTTTCACTTCATTTTTTACACACTTGTCATTTAATATATCTATTTTGTGAATAATCAAAAAAATCATAAAAATATTATTTATTTCATGTGTTTTTTATTAGGTTTAAAAGAGTATGTTTTAAGTGTTTTCTTAAATACTTTAAATATACATTTTTATTTTGTTTTGACCTAACTACTTTGTGAATAATTTTATGATAAAACCCTAATCATGTAGGTCTTAATTAGGTATAGATTTTATCTTTACCTTAATTAAGTTGACTTTTGTCAATTTTCAAAACTGTTTTCAATCTCCGATTAAACGGATGATTAAGGTTTTCAAACAACAAAACCTTATATCATTTCAATCATTTTCCAACTGTTTTCATAAACAGTAAATCATTTTCAAGTGGGCCTCTAATAGAGTGTAAGTCCCAACACCTTTTTCTTTTCTTTGTTTGTTTTAAAAAATTGTATTTACAAAATCTCCTTTCTGTTTTCAAAACATTCTTCTGGTATTTGAAGGGCATTATTCCCGGTGAAACTCTTCAGATACCTATGTGACCTTTGTCCATCTTCACTTCTTCTGTTTTCAAAACCATTAACTGTTTATAATAAATATTCAACTGTTATCAATAAAACAACAAAATTGTTGTTGAGGCTTTGTACATACTTCTTCAAAGGCCTCCACTCCATCCAGGTTAGGCTTTACAAGCTTTCAATTTACAGTCTTTATTTAAATTACTGTCAAATATAGAACTGTTTATATATTTGTTTAGAACTACGTTTGAGTGTAAACCCTAGGACAGTTAAAATATATATATATATATATATATATATATATATATATATATATATATATATATATATATATATATATATATATATATATATATATATATATATTATAGGAATATGGCCTAGGATTGAGAATGTCTTCCCGGTGAAGGCTCTTTCCTAATTAGAGATCTGTAGTTCAAACCCCCAAGATGAATTATTCCCGGTGAAACATCTTGGTAAAAGCCTTAGAACCCAAAATAGGACACATCCACCCAAAGAGGAATTATTCCCGGTGAAACCTCTTACCCATTTGCTTAGAGCCAAAATAAGTTCCAAACCACATAGCTTTCTCTTGTGCTATAACAAGGACCCTCGATGACCCTCGATTAGCCTCCTCTTGGGCTTTGTACAAGGACCCACAGGCTTCTTAAAAGCATTTCCAGCTTCCTCTTGAGCTTGTATACAAGGACCCATCAGGTTTCTTATAAACATAGGAACAGGTCTTTAGTTACCTTTTAGCATATCCTGGTGAGTTTCTTCCATTCTTTAAACCAGACTATAAACAAGCTAAGTTTGTCTCAATCCCATATTGAGTACACTTTTGGAATGAGAGACATGGACAGTCTCTGTCACCCTCATCTTCATCAATCTTCCTTAGCAGAGTCTAGGATCTTTATTTGCTTATCCTCAGTCAGTGTCAGCCTTAATCTTGGGCTTTAAAACAAGAAGTCTCCACTAGATAATCTTTCTGTCATTTTTAACAAAAAAACCCCTGGAAAGGGTTAGCCTCCACACATTCTTTTATTTTAACAAAAACCCCTGGAAAGGGTCAGCCTCCAAAATCACTCCTTCAAATCCAAAGATTCACTCTTTTAAAAGATAAATTCCCCAAAAGAATCAAAACCCCTGGAAAGGGTTAGCCTCCAAAAACATGATAAAAATCCAGTCTTTTAACAGACTATTTCTCCAGCTGAGTCAAAATCCCTGGAAAGGGTTAGCTTCCAAAAAACATAAAAACAAATTAGTTTGTTAAAACCTCTAGCAGAATAAAACTCCCCCAGTGAGTCTTTCATCTTTTAGTAGCCACAACCTTGGGCTTTGTACAAGGCAGATAAACCATATTTCCCTGTGTCAAAGATTCCTAATCTCAAGGATCTTTTCCCCATAGAGTCTTCCATAATCAGTTTCTTTAAGAGTCCGCCATAACCTTGGGCTTTGTACAAGGCAGAAAATAATCTTTCCCCTAGCTAGAGTAGCCACAACCTTGGGCTTCATACAAGGCACAAATTAAATAAACTTCCACAGTCAAGAGTCAGCGACAACCTTGGGCTTTATACAAGGCACACAAAATAGAGTCATTCACAGTCTTAAAAAACTCAGTTATCCTCAGCAGTTAGCCCCAACCTTGGGCTTTGTACAAGGCACACACAAATAGAGTCTCCCTAAAAAAGGTCAGCCTCAATTCTGGGCTTTGTACAGAACACAAATTCCCTGTAGTTAATCCCCAGTGGAGTTATCTCCCAGAGTCAATAAAAACAATCAAAAAGGCTCAAGCTTGGGCCTCATACAAGCCAGCTAAAAAATCAAATCTTTCAAACAGTAGATAGACATAACTTATCTCTATAAAGAGATCTTTCTCCTATCTCACCACATTCAAACAAACATTTCAATTTCAATTTCAAATTTCAAACATTCTCCCATTTAGGACTCTGAAAGGCATGCTCTGAGGCAAACAAACCCATACTTGTACACTTTCCCTAATTTGGATGAGAATCTTTCTTTCATTTAAGAGAACGCGACTGGCATACTTGCAAACATACAAGTAAGGTCCCTATATTAATGAAATGAATTCAGCTTTTCTGTCACTTTAAAATGTTTGTGGTAGAATAGTAGAAACACTTCTCTATAAAGATGACTTCATGTCTCTTTACTGTAAACAGAGATTTAATTCAAAGCTTCAACCTTGAGCTTCAAGCAAGGCACCAAAAATAATTAATTTCCCTAGTTAGTTCCCCGAACTACATTAAGCTCTGACTTCCACTAGGGATATGTAGGCATGAGGTTCGCAAGGAATCTCAGCGAGCTAATAAAATACCAAAAATAGTAAGTTCGTTTGTTTGTCTGTCTGTCTGTCTTTTTCTTATTCAATTCAATTCTCTCTCCTAACACAAAGGAGAAACTTTCCCAATCATTAGCAATAAACACAATCACAATGACACAGAGAAAGTTCCCGTAGAGTACTACGGATATGTAGGGTGCTTAAACTCTTCCCTATGTATAACCGACCCCCCGAACTCCAGAATTTCTAGTCTAGGTGAAATCCCCACACTTAGCAAACTCCTAGGGTTTAGTTGAGATCTTTTTTCCCCTTTCCTACTCGTAGGACAATAAGAAAGTTCGTGTGATATCGTAGGAATAACTGATACAAAATTCATCCCTTCCCGGGCGCATTCTCCTTCCAAATTTCGCGTGAAGGGTCTAGCGTGCCGTCCTCCCAAGTGAAACGGGGAGGTAAAAAACGACACCACACGTGCTTCATCAATGGTACGCCTTTGATTGCTATTATTGATACCGGTGCGACGCATTCTTTTATTTCTTTGGATTGTGCTAAGAGGTTGAATCTTGTGTTATCTGATATGCATAGAAGTATGGTTATTGATACACCTGCTACGGGTTTTGTTTCTACTTCTTATGTGTGTTTGAATTGTCCGTTGAGTATCTTTGGTAGCGATTTTGAGAATTTATTTAGTTTATCTTCGTTAGAACAAGTTGATGAGAATTTTGGTATGAACTGTTTGGAGTTAAAGCAAGTAATTGTAATCTTAAGAGGGATTTTGGATCTTGGTGTTTTAAGTAATTTCGAGTGCGAGTTATGAAGGAACACTATTATGGTTTAGTAATGATGGTTTATCTTTCATTATGATTGTCAACTGTCTATTGACAAATTGAGGACTTGATCACCCTTAATCTATTGTTGATAGAAAACGAGATCGTATTGGACGAGATAAACTTCTCTTACTAACTTGGTATTGTGTAAAGCGACTAAGGAGGGGTTGGAGAGTTGAATTGAGGAGTTGTTGAGAAGAGGTTCATTTTTCTAAGTGTATGGTCGTAGAGTTGCACTTGTTTTGTCGAGTAAGAAGAAGGAATGTCCTAAGAGGTAATGATTTGAGGATGTTTTGATTCTAAGAGTGACGATGAACATACTAAACATTAAGGATTGTGTAATTGAGTTGGACTTGTCAGAAACCGTTTAGTTGGTGCAACAGTTATCATATTAGAGTTGAAGTGAGATAGTATCTCTATGGATTTTCTTTTGGGTTTGCTGAAAACATCGAGTAGTTGTGAAGTGATTCGAGTTATTATGGATAAGTGGACGAGATGCACTTATTTAATTCCAATGAGGATGGATTATAAGATGGAGAGACTTGCTAAGTATTACGCTAAGAGAACTATGTGTTGCATGGTATTCCATTCGGGTATTGGAGTGGTATCTTTTACAACCTTGTATGGTTGAAGATGTGGAACGTTTTGTTTTAGTGTGAATCTGGAGGGAGCAGATGTGGTTTCGGTGTTGAGATGGCTGTGTCGACTGAATTTTCGAGGAAAAAAATCTTTTAAGTGGGGGAGAGTTGTAACAGTCCGATTTTATTAGTATTTTTATTAATTATATTAGTAATTATATTATTTGGTGTTTTTAATAATTATTTATTTATCTAGTTATTATGTGATATAATAACTATTTGAATATTTAATTATATGTGTTTTGTGCTAATTTGATTTATTGGACTATTAGTGAATATTAGGAGATAAGTTGTTGGGCCTAATTAGTAATAAGTATTGGGTAATAATTGGGTTAAGCCCAAATTAGAGGGGAAGGTAGTGAGAGAGTTAGGTCATTTGTCATAATTTTGAAAAAGAGAGAAAAATAGAAAGAAGAGGAGAGAAAGAAGAGAAGACCAAAGAGGAGAGGATTGATAGATTTCATCAAGAGGGTGGATTAAGAGCTAGAGGTAAGGGTTTGAATCCAAGTTCTTGTAGAATCTATGATTGGGTAAATGTTGTTTGTGTATGTGAATCTCTTCATCTCTCAATTTCATAGTTTTGGAAATGTTAGGGTTTATGTAACTTTTGCTCATTTTGTGAATCTCTTGTTGTTATGTGATGATAAATGATGTTATTGTTGCATGAATTGAGTGTTTAATGAGTTGATTTGATGACTCTAAATGCTTATGTTCGTTTGGGTTGGATTGGGTATGATTGGAAATGTGTTTTGCTGTCAAAACTATTGATTTTTATGCTACTGTTACGTGAGAACCGGTTCCCAGATGTGCCAACCCGGTTTCCCATAGTAAAAACTAGAAACGAGCTTCTTATGAAGTCAGAACCCGGTTCCCACCTGGGGAGGAACCGAGTTCCCTTGTGCATTTTGGAAAAATGTTTGTAACTTAGAATTAGCATAACTTTTGATCCATAACTCCTTTTTAGGTGCCGTTTAAAGCATATTGAAGCTTAAATAATTGCCTATATGATACAGTAGGATTGGTTGGCAATTTTTAAATTTAATTATGATGTTAATTGAGAATAACATGTAATTATATGTGTATATTATGGATGAATTGTGCATGATCAATGTTCATGGATGCATTATGTGATATGATAACCGTGAATTATGTGATTGATTGGTAAATGCTAATTGATGCTTGAGATTGAGTTGAATGTCATGTTGTGTAATGTTGTACAAAGTTATAAAGATATGATTGTGTAGTTTAAGAGATAGAGAGATCGTCTTAAATGCATGAGTCTTATTTGGTTGCACACGTACACAAGCATGAGTCTTTGAAAGTGGCAATGTTGGGTAATCTCGAGAGGATTATTTACTTGTCCCAAATCTAACGCCGAATGGGATTTGAAAACTTAACGCCGAATGGAGCTTTGAGATGGTTATCTTGTCCGTAGAGAGTGGCAATCGGTTTACCGTAATAATAACAAGAAGGGATCCACATTTCAAGTTGCATAGAGCCACACTTGAGTCACACGTGTCGGTGTGAATGTGTTGAGTGATTATGTTATGTGTGTATGAGATGTGATAAGTGAATTTGGTGATTCATTTGATATGAATGATTGTTGTGTTATGATTGTGATATATGTGATTGAAACATATGTGATGTAGATTTGAAATTATATGTACTTAGAATCTATATGTTGGTGAAATATAATTATGTACATTGTTTAGTAATCATGTTTGATTTTGTGGAATTAAATGAGCTATATTGTATAACATGAATATGTGAATCTTGATTTATTACATATGATGCATGTTATGGGAATAGTGATGAATTGTGAATTGTATGCTTGCCGTGTTGCATTTCCCATTATTATATTTTCTATTTAGAATTTGAATTCTCAAACTTCATTTTGAATGTTATCCTTTGTTGGTAACGTGCAGGTTTCGTGTATAGCGATGCTTCGAAGGAGGCTTAGCTTAGAGATTTAGATCTCTTGTAAGGTTTCGTGACTAAGTAGTCACTTGTGCTCTGGTCATATGTAACACATGAGATTTGGGTTTATATTTTATAACTCGTTGTTATGAGATAATTGTTTACTCATATTGTATTTAGTATTTGAATACGTTATTTTGTTGATGAATGGCCTTGAGCCGAAATATTGAGATATGGTGGATGATGTATGGGAATCATCCGATTTTACCATTTATTTGATGAGATGATTATTCCGCTGTGTTTTTGCATGTTGCTTTAAATCCCGTGTTATTCGGAAATGACCATTGCATGTTGTTTTATTTTGAATTATGTGTAACGCCCTCATGAGATGCATGCTTTTTTACTCTGATTTATGCGAATATATGCCTTGTTTGTTTAGTATAGAAATGGGGGTGTTACACCCTCATCTCTCCACAAAAATCCCTCTATATGGAGCCTTGATGAAATAGTTGAAAACATAGAAGATGATCAGAGCTACTCCATAGTTGAAGTCAACCATTTCGATAGGAAAAATTTCGACAAGAATTTGGAAAATATCTCCCCATTCTATCTACCCGAAACAACATTCACACCATATAAGGATGAATTTTATTGTCTATACTGACATCTCACTTATGGTTTCATGTAGGATCGAGAAATAATGGGTGACAAGGATGTTGAAGAAGGAATCATTCCACCAACTAGGTGGACGATGGATGACAACATTGATGACTTATTCAAGCACTTTTGCTCGACTTTTGGCATATATGGCCAAAAATAGAATAAGATCGGCCTTTGAGGCCGATACTTTACAAAAATTAGCCGTTGAAGCCTCAACTGTTCTACGTCTTTAAACAACATAAAATGTCCACTTTGGCTAAACAACAACTTTAGAAAGCCGCAGGCTCGACTACATCTATGACGATGAGACCTTGGGGTTTGAAAAAAACCAAAAAATTCAACCAGAAAAATCCAAGCTCAAGACCCTTTATAGGAGATTGACCTGGGAGACGGAACAATTAGGAGACCGATATACATCAGTGCTAATGTCAACCCAGGCCTAAAGGAGCAAGTTGTCAAACTACTCAAAGAATCCAAGGATTGCTTTTCCTTGAACTATAATGAGATGCCAAGGCTAAGTCGAGATATGGTGGAATTGAATTTTCCAATTTTTCCTTGTAATAATCCACTAAAGCAACTACTGAGAAGATTTCTCCCAAAGATAATGTCTAAGATCAAAGAAGAGATCGAAAGACTCCTCAGAAGCAAGTTTATTAAAACTGCCACGTATGTCGAATGGCTAGAAAATATAGCACATGTCATTCAGAAAAATGGGACCCTTAGGGTGTGTATAGACTTTAGGGATCTCAATAATGTCACTCCCATGGATGAATACCTGATGCTTGTGGCGGAAATGCTAGTTGACTCGGATGCAGGTTTTGACTATTTAAGCATACTGCATGGCTATTCAGGGTACAATCAAATCTTTATTGCTGAAGAAGAGGTACAAAAAACGGAGTTCCAATGCCCAGGGGCCTTAGGAACCTATGTGTTAGCTCCTTGATTTTGGGATTGAGACTGTTATATATCACTATGGTGATTGGAAGTGGGATGGCGACTTCTAAAGTCTAGATGAAAACTTCTAGGAAGAAGTAGCATTGGGTAGTGATTAAGAGATAAGTTGTAAACTTGGTTGTTTAGCTTTGAACTAATACTGTTAATAGCGGACTTCCTTCCTAGCTTGGTGGCCCCCAAATTAGGTGTTGTTTGCACTGAATTGGGTTAACATATCTATGTGTTATTTATCATTCTGAATTTTATATTTCAGTATCAATTCAATCTGATGAATCTGGTTTGTTTCTTGATGTTGCAATATTTGTCTTGACATCATGTAAGACAGTTGTGTTAGCATGTGTTATGCATGTACTAGAAATTTCACTTGAATGGGTAGTAATGCCTTTCGGTTTGAAAAATGTTGGGGAAAACTATCAAAGGGCTATGAACTTTATGTTCCACGATTTTATTGATATATTCATGTAGTTTTACATTGACAACATAATCATAAAGTCATTATCAAAAAAAGATCATTTAGACCACCTTCGACAGTCCTTTGAAAGGATAAGGAAGTATGGATTAAAAATGAATCCATTGAAATGTGCCTTTTTGTGTCCATGCAGACGATTTGTGGGGTTTTGTGGTGCACAAGAAGGGCAACGAAATCAACCAAAACAAGACCAACGCAATTTTGGACAACAAGCCTCCTTCTACAAAGAAACATCTCCAGTCTTTACTTGGAAAGATAAATTTCCTGAGGAGATTCATATATAATTTTAGTGGCAAAACACAAGCGTTCTCGCCATTTCTTCGACTAGAGATGGAGGAAGCTTTTTGCTGGGAATTGACAACCAAAAAGGATTAGACAAAATTAAAGCATTTTGACGAAGCCACCTATTTTCTTGCCTCCCATTAGGAATAAATTCACAAAATTGTACATAGCAGCATCAAATTCAACTATAGGCAGCATATTGGCTCAAGAAGATGAAATGGAGTCAAAAGAGCCATCTATTACCATAGTCGAATCCTAAATGATGCTAAAACCAGATATAGTTCAAATGAAAAGCTATGTCTCTTCTTGTTCGTGTATTAAATTGAAGAATTATATTAATCCAGTTTATGTTTATTCACACTTTGACATAAGTGTACACATGCTATCTAAACCCATCTTACATAAGTATCAGAGTACTCATTTACTTAAGCACCATTAAAGGCCATGAAAGGCCATATTGCCGTAGATGTTATTGTTGATCCCTCATTGGTTAAAGTGACACAAAATTATATAAACGAGAAACTTTGGAAATTATTCTTTGATGATTCCAGACACAAGGATGTGCTTGAGATTGGAATCCTCATAACTTCCCCAAAGGGGATACCACCTAAGTTCAAATTTAGAATCAAAGTCCATTCCTCTAACAATGAGGCCAGATACGAGGCTTTAATAATAGGCCTTAAGATTTTATTGGATTTGGGGACAAAAGAAGTCGATGTGAAGGTGACTCAAAATTAGTAGTGAAGCAGTTAAAGAAAGAATATAAATGCATCAAAAAGAACCTGATGATGTATTTTGTCATAGTGAACTCTCATTTGAAATGCTTTCACTCTGTCGGCATTAGTCATGTACCCCAATTGTAAAACCAAGAGGAAAACAACTTAGAAAAAATTGCTTCAGGCTATAAAGGTCTTCAATGAAAAACTAGAAGAATTGAATTAAGTCAAGGATAAACTAATTTCGACTGAGTGCTCCTTAGTCACATCGTCAACATTAAAACTCAAGGAGGCAGACGAGTTTGGATATGTACCAAACCTAGAAAATTCTAAAATTTTTGAAAATTTTGAAACTTGTGAAATTTTTGCCATTGGCCATATGTCAGACAATGATTGGCAAAAACCAATTATTGAATACCTGGAACACCCTACAAGGACAAAAAATAGAAAGATAACATATAGGGCCTTAAGCTATGTGATTATTGGAAACCAGTTGTTCAAGAAAACTTATGAAGGAGTTTTACTCAAATGTCTCGGCGAGAGCGAGGGATATTTAGCAATCTATGAAGTCCATAGAGGATAATATGGTTCTCATTAAGAAGGTCAAAAGATGAAATGGCTTTCATTTTGACTTGGCGTTTATTGGCCGACCATTTTGAAAGATTGCATGGAATTCACCTAAGGTTATCAAGAATTCTAGAGGCACGTAGGTATCCAACATGTATCTGCAAGTGAATTGCATTCAATAATCAATCCATGACCTTTCAGAGGATGGGTGTCAGCTGAAGATTTTGTTTTGTAGTATTTATCCTTCGAAGAAGTAGAAAATCAAAGGAAAGATGGTTACTGATGGCCATCCTTTAAAAATAAAAGAATGACTACTGATGGTCATGCTTCGAGAGTAAAGATTTCTAAGTTCACTATGAAGATAATGAATACTGAAAGCTAGTGAAAAGTATGTGTCTTTGGGGACTTAGAAAAATTTGTAAATATATTCAAGTATTACTACTTAGCGTGTTTTTTCGTAGTGTTTGTTTAATACACTGCCACGCGTCGAAGACAGACTCAGGCGGGAAGATTTGAAATTCGAAGACGGTTTCGTAACTGTCCAAGTAACAGATGGCATCGCTAGAAGTCCTTATGAGAAACGTGGCAGCAGATTAGTATAGGACCGTTAAGGTCGAAACTAGTATAAATAGGAGTCTTAATGTTAGGATTCCGTGTGTTCATTTTGTACAAATCACTCACATATTTACTCAAGTCTCAAGCGTTAAGAGAAAGAGTTCGCTGAGAAAATGTACGTATGACACCACCATTTTAATACATGTGTATTACCCTTTGCTTTTAAATATTTTCCAGAATTACTGCATTTCGTTTACTTCTTGCCATTTACATTTCTGTATCTTTACTTTAATGTCATTTACTTCCGAATTACTTTCATGTTATTTACTTTCAAAGTCTTTTACATTTCTGCAGTTTAAGATTCTTTACGTTTCAATAGTCCTTTTAATTTTCTATGTTATGTTACTTATCTTTTCATTGAAGTCACATTTATATATAACAAAGTGATTGTCAAGACTATTTGTTCTTTGATCGAACAACGCTTATTGAAGAAGACAAATAATGAATATGGTTCGAATGAACGTTGATGACAATCTTCTTGACTATGTGTCCTAGGATCAATCTAGTCGATCCTGCGAGTAACCAAATCATATTTATTATAGTTTGGAAGACTAGCGGTTGTTTACCGGAAATCACCGTAAACAAATTGGCACGCCCTGTGGGACAGTGTCAAGCAGATTGTTTTAATCAATTGCTTTATTTTTGTCTAGACAATATCAAGATCTT